>NC_037669.1:90852832-90908548 GCF_003255815.1 Theropithecus gelada
ATTTTTTATTTTTTTTATTTTTTTTTTTTTTTTTTGAGATGGAGTCTGGCTCTGTCGCCCAGGCTGGAGTGCAGTGGCCCGATCTCAGCTCACTGCAAGCTCCGCCTCCCGGGTTTTTATGCCATTCTCCTGCCTCAGCCTCCCGAGTAGCTGGGACTACAGGCGCCCGCCACCTCGCCCGGCTAGTTTTTTTTTTTTTTGTATTTGTTAGTAGAGACGGGGTTTCACCGTGTTCGCCAGGATGGTCTCGATCTCCTGACCTCGTGATCCGCCGGTCTCGGCCTCCCAAAGTGCTGGGATTACAGGCTTGAGCCACCGCGCCCGGCCAATTTTTCGTTTTTATAATTAGGTTTTGTCCCCTTTTCTTTTCTTTTTTTTTTGAGAGGGAGTCTCGCTCTGTCGCCCAGGCTGGAGTGCAGTGGCCGGATCTCAGCTCACTGCAAGCTCCGCCTCCTGGGTTTACGCCATTCTCCTGCCTCAGCCTCCTGAGTAGCTGGGACTACAGGCGCCCGCCACCTCTCCCGGCTAGTTTTCTTGTATTTTTTGGTAGAGACGGGGTTTCACCATGTTAGCCAGGATGGTTTCGATCTCCTGACCTCGTGATCCGCCCGTCTCGGCCTCCCAAAGTGGTGGGATTACAGGTTTGAGCCACCGCGCCTGGCCAGGTTTTGTCCCCTTTTCTAGTGGTGCTGAGGACTTGTCCTACTTGTCCTCCTTAAGACTGCCATAAATGGTGTAGGAGAAACTGCTAAAAAAAGAAGAGGGAAGCAGACACCCTGAAATGTAGATTCTGAACCGATATCAGTAACCAACTTTTTTTTTTTTTTTGAGACAGAGTCTCACTCTGTCACCCAGCCTGGAGTGCAGTAGTGCGACCTTGACTCACTGCTACCTCCATCTCCTGGGTTCAAGTGATTCTCCTACCTCAGCCTCCTGAGTAGCTGGGATTACAGGTGCCCGCCACCATGCCCAGCTAATTTTTGCATTTTTAGTAACGACAGGGTTTCACCACATCAGCCAGGCTGGTCTCGAACTCCTGACTTCAGGTGATCCGCCTGCCTCGGCCTTCCAAAGCCAAAGTGCTGGGATTACAGGCCTGAGCCACCGTGCCCGGCCCCAACTTTCTTTTTCCATAAATAACAGGACTAAAGGTAGTGTTTCTTTTTTGATAACATTTGTAAGAGTTTCAGCTGGGCACGGTGGCGCACACCTTTAATCCCAACACTTTGGGAGGCTGAGGCTGGTGGATCATGAGGTCAGGAGTTTGAGACCAGCCTGCCCAAGATGGTGAAACCTATCTCTACTAAAAATACAAAAATTAGCCAGGCGTAGTGGTGCACGCCTGTAATTCTAACTACTCAGGAGGCTGAGGCAGGAGAATCGCTTGATTCAGGGAGGCAGAGGTTGCAGTGAGCTCGGATTGCGCCACTGCACTCCAGCCCGGGGGACTGAGCGAGACTCTGTCTCAGAAAAAACAACAAAACGAAACAAAACAAAACAGAAGAGTTTCAAAGAACTTTCATAGAAGGGGACTTGTTAGGGTTGGCTCTGCAGATGTAGAATCATCATGTGGTGGTAACTCTTATCTACAGGGGATTAATTGCTATGTGGTTATTTGAGGCAGTTTTAATTCCACATTTACTTTCCCCTACTAATCTACCCAACTGCCAAGAGGCCTTTCTTATCAGATGGTGTGTGATGGATATCCCAGGGAGTGCAAATTAATTTCAGTTGGCCAAACACAACATAAAAATAGTAAATCTGTTCAAATGACCTACCATATTTTCACTGGGCCAGTTCCCCTTCCTTCACCCCTGACACAAAACATAGCTCATCTTTTCAACAGGAATAGGGTAGAAAAATAAGAATAAAAAAATAAAATAGACATGGCTCATCTGTTTCTCCTCTTCTCCCTCACAGCCACCTCCATAGTGAGAGGGTCCTAATGGTTCTGTGTCTGAGTTACACCATCATGGGCGTGAAGCACCCTCAGTCATTTTGTCTCTGCTCTAAAACTTCCTACAATGCCTGCCTGCCTTTTAAGGCAGGATATATGGTCTGTCTGGCCTCCTTTCCAGCTTTAGATCCCCTTAGGTTGTAGTAGTGTTGTAGTGCCCGGCTCAACTGGCCTAATCCCCACTCTCTGATACTGTCCTGCCTGTTCCAGAAATTCTCTTCTGGTCCCTTGAGTCTCCCCTCCTGTTACATGCATCCTCATCTTTATTCTGCCAGCATTTTTTTTCAATACCACACTCAAATGTTACTCAAGTCAAAGGTTTCCTATGAGAGCAGGGGTTGTGCCTGGTGTTCTACAGCCTTTGGTTCACACCCTTTTTTTTGTTTTTTTTTAGAGGTGGTCTCGCTCTGTCGCCCAGGCTGGAGTACAGTGGTCCAATCTTGGCTCACTGCAACCTCCGCCTCCTGGGTTCAAGCAATTCTTCTGCCTCTGCCTCCCGAGTAGCTCAGACTATAGACATGCGCCACCACGCCTGGCTAACTTTTTTTTTGTATTTTTGGTAGAGATGGGGTTTCACCATATTAGCCATGCTGGTCTCGAACTCCTAACCTCGTGATCTGCCCGCCTTGGCCTCCCAAAGTCCTGGGATTACAAGCATGAACTGCCGTGCCGGGCGCCCAGCACTTTTTTTTTTTTTTGAGAGGACATTTCCGTCTCCACGTTGGTCAGGCTGGTCTCGAACTCCGACCTCAGGTGATCTGCCTGCCTCGGCCTCTCAAAGTGCTAGGATTACAGGCGTGAGCCACCGCGCCCGGCCGGTTCACACCCCTTATTTGTATTTACTGTTTTTTTGAGACAGGGTCTCACTTTGCCGTCCAGTCTCGAGAGAAGTGGCACCATCTCGACTCACTGCAACTTCGACCTCCTGGGCTCAAGGGATCCTCCTACCTCAGCCTCCCGAGTACCTGGGACCACAGATGCGCGCCACCTCCCAGCTAATTTTTGTAGAGACAGGATTTCGCCATGTTGCCGAGGCTGGTCTCTAACTCCTGGGCTAAAGCTATCCTCCCGCATCAGCCTTCCAAAGTGCTGGGACGACAGGCTTGAACCACCGCACCTGGCCTGGTTCACACCCTTTAACTGCACTTACCACATACTGCTAGGCATTGAGGTTATTTCTGAAACATCTCTACTCTTCCACTAGATTCTATGAGGGCAGGAACTAGGTCTTATTTTTCTCTGAGGACAAGAACTGTTAGACAAGTGTATGGAGACTCATCTAGGCCTGACTTCCTCTTTCCTCTGGGTTTATTTCTCCCTCCAGGAAGAGGGTTGTGTGTTTGTGTGAGCGGAGCGACTGGAAAACACAGTGTTCAGGACGTTGTATCTTGTTCCAGGAACTAAGTACATGCCTGGGTAACTAATGTGGAGTACCTCTCCTTCCCCTGTTGCTATCGCCCCTCTGTGGCTGCTTGGCAAGTAGCTCAGTATGAAGAGCTGACGGAATTCTCTGGTGGGCCAGGTGGCTCTGGCGTCCAGATTGTTTAAGGCGACTGTTAATAACTACAGCACACCGTTCAGTCTTGGTCCCAAGGCGCTGATGCACGTGGTACTTCCCGAAATCCCTGTAGGGCCGCTGGAGCAGGAGCCTGGATCCCACGTTTGGGCAGCTGAAAGCGGAATGGCAGGGGTGAGAATGAACAGACCTAACTACGGGGCTTCTCGCACCTGGCCTGCATTTATTTAGGACCAGGATAACCTCGAAGGCCGGGCTAGGGTGCCCGATGGGTCGTGGGCTTGCTGTCTGACTCCCTGAGATCCGCGGGCTGAACAGAGCTTCATCCTGTAGCGCCATCCTGAGCAGAGGAAGGGGCGCCCGACGACCGCGTAGCAGGCGGCAGGGCGGGAGGAAGTAGCAGCTGCTGCTCCCCACCCACCCCTCTCGCATCTGCCTTTTCGCTCCACTGTTTGCCGGTGAGCGAAGTGGCGTGAGACTGGAGAGGATAAAAGCGGCTGCAGAAGCCGAAGGCCGCGGCACGAGGTGGGGCAGGGGCGGGCACGCGAGCGTGCGTGCGTGCGTGGGCGCGGTCTATAGCACGCCGCGCGCGGGGCGGATGT
This sequence comes from Theropithecus gelada, assembly GCF_003255815.1. Classification (NCBI taxonomy): domain Eukaryota; kingdom Metazoa; phylum Chordata; class Mammalia; order Primates; family Cercopithecidae; genus Theropithecus; species Theropithecus gelada. Next base: position 90,856,908 of record NC_037669.1, read on the forward strand.
CCGGGCCGGCTGGGCCGGAGCCGCGAACGAGATGGCGGAAGGTGGAGGCTGCCGTGAGCGACCGGATGCGGAGACTCAGAAGTCGGAGCTTGGAGCCTTAATGAGGACCACACTCCAACGCGGCGCGCAGTGGTGAGCATCCGGCTCGCTCTTCCTCTGTACAGAACCAGGGGCCGAGTATCTGGCCCTTAGGCCAGCCCCCTTTTTCTCGGCTACAGTAGGGGCTGGGCGGGGATGGTATGTAGTGACCCTGGAAGAGTAGCCTGACACCTGCCCCTCGGGAGGACTCCAGGATCAGCTCTGGGAAAGCGCAGGCGGGGCCTGAGGGTCGCCTCGGCTCATTTGGAGCCCCAGTGAGTGGGCCCGGCGGGGGCCAGGGGGATGGATGTGGAGAAGGGGAATGTTGGCGGGGACCCTGAGGGTGGGGAGAGCCCTTTACCATGAGGACTCGCCGTGTGACCTTGGGCGAAGGTGTCACAGACCTGGATTCCTCACTGTTAAAACCAGGATAGCAATATTTGGCTCTCGCCCTCAGTGGGTTGAGGCGAAAATCAGAAGTACTTTGTAACTTGTAAACTGCCAACAGATGTCAAGGTCAGAAGCTGAACAAATGTCTGAGAGCCCCAGATTATTTTGGTAGCAAGTGTCAAAAATATTTGTGGCAGCAGTATCTCGGAGTGGGACAGGGGGATAGCCTAGGTCCTGGAGGTAGATAGAAGATGAAGAGTCCAGAATTTAGAAGACCCAGGCTGAGTTATTGGGCATCTTAACAGATTGTTTGGTGGAGGGGACAATACTTTGTACTACTGGAGAGATTCCTGGGTGGTATTATTGTGTAGTACAAAAACTAAGGCTAGACTTTGCATTTAGTATGATTGAGTGTTACCCATCTTGTTTTTTTGTTTGTTTGTTTTTTTGAGACAGAGTTTCACTGTTATTGCCCAAGCTGGAGTGCAGTGGCGCCATCTCGGCTCACGGCAACTTCCGCCTCCCGGGTTCAAGCGATTCTCCTGCCTCAGCCTCCCGAGTAGCTGGGATTACAGGCTCACACCACCATGCCCAGCTAATTTTTTGTATTTTTAGTACAGACCGGGTTTCACCATGCTGGGCAGGCTGGTCTCGAACTCCTGACCTTGTGATCCAGCCGCCTCTGCCTCCCATTACAGGCGGGAGCCACCGTGCCCGGCCCAAGTGTTACCCATCTTTAAGAAACCATTGTGGTGATGACCTACAGAGGAATTGAGCGGGAGGATAGAAAAATTGGGGTTATGAGGAGTACAGATAACAGCTTATGTATTCACCTTGAGCTAGCCAGTTTGTGAAAGTCAGAGTAAACAGGTACTTTTTTTGTGGGTTTTTTTTTTTTTTTTGAGGAATTTCGCTCTTGTTGCCCAGGCTGGCGTGCAATGGCGTGATCTTGGCTCACGGCAACCTGTGCCTCCAGGGTTCAAGTGATTCTCCTGCCTCAGCCTCCCCAGTAGCTAGGATTACAGGCATGCGCCACTATGCCTGGCTAATTTTTTTTTGTATTTTTAGTAGAGACAGGGTTTCTCCGTTTTGGTCAGGCTTGTCTCAAACTCCCGACCTCAAGTGATTCACCCACCTTGGCCTCCCAAAGTGCTGGGATTATAGGCGAGAGCTACCACGCCTGGCCTAGCAGAGGTACTTCTCAAGTTAACCTGTATAGGGCTCATAAAGAATACTCAGCAGAAGCAGAGGAAGTTTAAGACTAAAATCATACAGTAAAATTGTATGGAAGGTATTGCTCAAGGGATTTGGAAGAAAAATAGCATTTTCGAGACGGATGTGTTTATGGATCCTTGTGACCTCTGGGAAGTTGCCTGAACTCCTCTCACGTTTGTTGGTTATACAATTTTAAGGATGCACCAATATAATTGTTGATGCTTTGTTGCTCCACAGAGATTCTGTTTTAATTGTAAAACAGCATAGTGATACTTTTTTTTTTTTTTTTTTTTTGAGACGGAGTCTCGCTGTGTTGCCAGGCTAGAGGAGTGCAGTGGCATGATCTCAGCTCACTGCAATCTCTGCCTTCCGGGTTCAAGCGATTCTCCTGCTTCAGCCTCCCTAGTAACTGAGATTATAGGCACGCACCACCACGCCCAGCTAATTTTTGTGTTTTTAGTAGAGACGGGGTTTCACCATGTTGGCCAGGATGGTCTTGATCTCCTGACCTCGTGATCCACCTGCCTCAGCCTCCCAAAGTGTTGGGATTACAGACATGAGCCACCTCTCCCAGCCAGCATAGTGATACTTTAAAAATATAAATAGGTCTGGCACAATGTCTCATGTCTGTAATCCCAGCACTTTGGGAGGCTGAAGCAGGAAGATCACTTGAGGCCAGGAGTTCAAGATCAGCCTGGGCAACATAGCAAGACCTAGCCTCTACAAAATAAAAATAAAAAAATAAATTAGCCAGACATGGTGGTATGTACCTATAGTCATAGCTACTCAGAGGCTGAGGCAGGAGGATCACTTGAGCCCAGGAGTTTGAGGCTACAGAGAGCTATGATTGTGCCACTGCACTCTAGCCTGGGTGACCCTCTCTCTAAGGAAATAAATAGATAAATAAAATACCACATTTGCTTACATTTAAGTAAAAAAATGGTAAGTTGAATATGAAGCACAACTTAATGCTTTTTGACAAGATGAACATACCTAAGTGCTATTATATGTACATGTGTATGTGTATATTTATATATGTACAGGCATGTTATATACTTTTTTTTTTGAGACAGGTTTTTATTCCTGTCACCCAGGCTAGAATGCAATGGCGTGATCTCAGCTCATTGCAACTTCTGTCTCCCGGGTTCAAGTGATTCTTGTGCCTCAGCCTCCCGAGCAGCTGGGACTATAGGCATGTGCCACCACACTCAGCTAATTTTTGTATTTTTAGTAGATGGGGTTTGTTGCCCAGGCTGGTCTTGAACTCCTGAGCTCAAGTGACCATCCGCCTCAGCCTCCCAAAGTGTTGGGATTATAGGTGTGAGCCACTGTGCCTGGCCTTGTGTGTACATTTTTGGAACTCATTTGGTCCTTAAAAGAAAACTGAAGTGGATGGTGTTTCTAACCCATTTTCAGAAAGAGCATTAGTTTAGTGCTGTTCATGTCAAGTAAAACAGTGTAACCAAACTGTCTGCCTGGACTGGGACCTCTATAAAGATCATTATGAAATTAATGACTTGTGGTAGGGTGCGGTGGCTCACGCCTGTAATCCCAGCAATTTGGGAGGCTGAGGTGGGCAGATTACCTGAGGTCAGGAGTTTGAGACCATCCTGACCAACACGGAGAAACCCTGTCTCTACTAAAAATACAAAATTAGCCGGGCGTGGTGGCACACACCTGTAATCCCAGCTACGGGAGGCTGAGGCAGGAGAATCGCTTGGACCCGGGAAGTGGAGGTTGCGGAGAGCCGAGATCACACTGTTGCACTCCAGCGTGGGTAACAAGAGAGAAACTCTGTCTCAAAAAAAAAGGCCAGGCACTGTAATCCCAGCACTTTGGGAGGCCGAAGTGGGTGGATCACCTGAGGTCAGGAGTTCGAGACCAGCCTGCCCAATATGGTGAAACCCCATCTTTACTAAAAATACAAAAATTAGCTGGGCGTGGTGGTGGGCGCCTGTAATCCCAGTTAGTTGGGAGGCTGAGGCAGGAGAATCATTGGAACCCAGGAGGCAGAGGTTGCAGTGAGCCAAGATCATGCCACTGCACTCCAGCCTGGGCGACAGAACAAGACTCGGTCTCAAAAAAAAAAAGTAAGTATCGGTCTCAAAAAAAAAAAAAAAAAAGAAAGACTCCATTTAAATAAGCATTTTGAAGCCACTTGTTTTCTTTCTTTTATTCACTCTTTGAACAATCATTTCACTTAATGGATGCATACCCTGGGGCCAGATTCTCTGTGCCATGTGGGGCCTAGGCCCTGCTCCTGCTCTTGTGACAGTGTTTTTTAGTGGGGATTGCATATGCCTCAAGTGGAAGGACCATAAAAAAGATTAAGGAAGCAGCTGCAGACATTTATAATCTCAGCTTTTCTGCTACAGTAAATTTTTGTCTCTCTCTCTAGGTATCTTATTGACAGCCGGTGGTTCAAGCAGTGGAAGAAGTATGTGGGCTTTGACAGCTGGGACATGTACAATGTGGGCGAACATAACCTATTTCCTGGTCCAATAGACAACTCTGGGCTATTTTCAGGTATAGTAAATGTTGCTTTTCCAGCTAAACATTCACCTGGGCAGTGGCCTGATACTATGTGCATCTATAACATGGACATTGTGAACTTTCCTAGTGTGAGGAGATAGAAACAAGTACCCTCAATTTGCATCTATAGCAGAAGTCTTTGCAAACCCTTAATGAGAAGTTAAGCTACTTTTATTCCCTTAAATTAACTGCGTCTCATAAGAGCATGCTTCTAACATCTTAACTATCTCTCTTTGCAAATTAGTTCTGCTAGCTATTTCACATTTTAAGTTAGTATATGGAATTGAAAGAAATAGGATGTCATTTTGAAATTATATCTAAAATTTAAGAACCAGAATTTTTTGTTACCTTTGCAGTGGAACAAATTGTAAACCTGTGAACTTTCAACAGGAATTCCTGTGATAGCTGTTTTTATCATATAACTAGTGTGAGGCGAGGTTGAAGGTCAGTAGACAGAGTAGACTGTAGTCAGCTCCCAGTGAGAACTGTGGGAAAACTGACATGTAACACACTAGAGCTTTGCTTGCACTTGTACATGCACTGAGATGACAGAGTCAGCTTTTCCCAGGCTTTCTTCTGCCTGACTTCTGACCTCTTTATAGTCATGATAGAGGTGATCTATCATGGGTGTCAAAAATCAGGGCAGTGCCAGGCCTGATGTCTCTGCCTGTAATCTCAGCACTTTGGGAGGCCGAGGCAGGTGGATCACCTGAGGTCAGGAGTTCAAGACCAGCCTGGCCAACATGGTGAAACCCCATCTCTACCATGTTGCCTAGGCTGGCCTTGAGCTCCTGGGCTCAAGCTATCTTCCTGCCTCAGCCTCCTTAGTCGCTGAGACTATAGTGTTCTATCACTCTCAGCTGTTTTTTAAGTTTTTTGGTAGAGACGGGGTCTTGCTATGTTGCCCAGGCTGGTTGAACTCCTGGCCTCAAGCCATCCTGCCACCTTGGCTTCCCAGAGTGTTGGTGTGAGCCACCGTGCCTGGCCTAACTTGGATATTTTTAAAAATGAGCAATGCTTCAGCTCAGACCTTGTTTTAGGAGAGGTCATGATATAAACAATATCATTTACTTTGTTTCCTGAAATAGGTCAGATGGTGGCACTATGCCACGAAGTTGCCCTAAGGAATCATTTCATTATGTTCACATTTTGTTCTGTTTCTCATTTTTATGAAATGGAGAATTCTTAAGGTTTTAAATTCAGTTATACTTTGGCTTATTGTGCTTTGCTTTATTATATGTTGCAGGTAGTGCATTTTTAGCAAATTATCTAGGTATTTGGCAGCCCTGCCTTGAAAATCTGTCAGTGCCATTTTTACAACAGCATGTGCTCACTTCATGTCTCTGTTATCACATTTTGGTAATTCTCAAAATACTTCAGAGTTTTTCATTATTATTTGTTATGGTGATCAGTGATCAGGGAGCTTTCTTTTTTTCTCTTTTTTTTTTTTTTTTTTGAGATGGAGTTTTGCTCTTGTTGCCTAGGCAGGAGTGCAGTGGCACAATCTTGGCTGTTGGCAACCTCCGCCTCTTGGGTTCAAGCAATTCTCCTGCCTCAGCCTCCCGAGTAGCTGGGACTACAGGCATGTGCCACCAATTTTGTATTTTTAGTAGAGTTGGTCAAGCTGGTCTTGAACTCCCGACCTCAGGTGATCTGCCCACCTCAGCCTCCCAAAGTGCTGGGATTACAGGTGTGAGACACCGCGCCCAACCAACAGGGGTCTTTCATGTTGCTATTGTAATTGTTTTGGGGCATCATGAAGGGAGCCCATGTAAGACAGCGAACTTATTGTGTGTATTGTCACTGCTTCACCAACCAGCCATTCCATCTCTCTCTCTCCTCAGGCTTTGCTATTGCCTGAGACACAATGATATTGAAATTAGGCAGCTTAGTAACCTTAACAACACCTTCTAAATGTTAAAGTGAAAAGGAGAATTGCATATCTCTCACTTCAAATCAAAGCTAGAAATGTTTGAGTTTGGCAAAGGAAGCCGAAATAGGTTGTAAGCTAGGCCTCTTGTGCCATATAGCTAGCCAAGTTGTGAATGTAAATGTGAACCTCCTGGACTTAAGTGATCCTCCCACCTCAGCCTCCTGAGTAGCTAGGATTACAGGTGCTTGCCAGCATGTGTGGCTCATTTTTGTATATTTTTGTATGTGTTTTTTTTTTTTTTTGTAGAGATGGGTTTTTTTCATGTTGCCTGGGAGATGGAGGAACCCAGGAAATGGTTGTTTCAGTGAGCTGAGATTGCGCCACTGCACTCCAGCTTGGGTGACAGAAGTGAGACTGCATCTCAAAAAAATAGAAAGTGCTACTCTAGTGAACACATGAATGATAAGAGTCCACCTTCGTGGTGACACCTGAAACAGCCTTATTGCTGATATGGAGAAAGTTGTTTATTCATTTATTTTTTTTTTGAGACAAGGTGCCACCTTGTCTCAAGAAAAAAAAGGTAGCTACTGCTACCTCATGCAGTAGCACAATCATGGCTCACTACAACCTTGACCTTCCCAGGCTCAGGTGATCCTCCCACCTTAGCCTCCCAAGTAACTGGAACTACAGGTGCCACCACCACACCCGACTAATTATTGTATTTTTTGCGGAGATTTTTTGTAGGTTTTGTCACGTTGCTTAGGCTGGTCTTGAATTCCTGGGCTCAAGTGATCCTCCCACCTTGACGTCCCAGAGTGCTGGGATCACGGGTGTGTCACTGTGCCTGGCCTAAACAACAGATTTTGTTTTCTTTTATTTTTATTTATTATTATTTTTTGGAGACAGAGCCTCACCATGGGTTTTCACCATGTTGGCCAGTCTCGTCTCACACTCCTGACCTCAAGTGATCTGCCTGCCTCGGCCTCTCAAAGTGCTGGGATTATAGGCATGAGCCACTGTGCCTGGCCTAAACCACAGATTTTAAATGTAGACAAGACACCCTTCTATTGGGAAGATGCCATCCATCTACCTCTTTGCTAGCTAGAGGGGAAAAGTCAGTGCCTGGGTTCAGAGCCCCCCCCACCTTTCTTTTGGCTTTTTTTTGAGACAGGGTCTTGCCCTGTCACCCAGGCTGTAGTGTGTGATCACAGCTCACCGCAGCCTTAACCTCCTGGGCTCAAGTGATCCTCCCACCTCAGCCTCCTGGGTAGCTAGGACTACAGGTGCTTGCCACCATGCCTGGCTGATTTATTTTTATATATATATATATTTTTTTTTTTTTGTAAGACAGAGTGTCGCTCTGTCCAGGCTGGAGTGCAATGGCATGATCTTGGCTTACTGCAACCTCCACCTCCTGGATTCAAGCTATTCTTCTGCCCCAGCCTCCCAAGTGGCTGGGATTACAGGCACCCACCACCACGCCCAGCTAATTTTTTTTTTTTTTTGTATTTTTAATAAAGATGGGGTTTCAGCATGTTGGCCAGTCTGGTCTTAAATTCCTGACCTCAGGTGATCCATCCACCTTGGCCTCCCAAAGTGCTGGAATTATAGGCGTGAGCCACCGCACCCAGCTTTGTTTTTTTTTTTTTTTTTTTTTTTGTAGAGATGGGATTTTGCCATGTTGCCCAGGCTGGTCTCCCAACTCCTGGGCTCAAGTGATCTGTCTGCCTTGACTTCTCAAAGTGCTGGGATTATAGGCATGAGCCACTCCGTCCAGCCAGATTCAGAGCCTTGAAGGACAGGCTGACTCTCCTGTTAAGGGATACTGCAGATGATAACTTTAGGTTGAAGCTAACGCTCATTTATCATTCCAAAAATCCCAAGGCCCTTAAGAATTAGGCTAAATCGGCCGGGCGCGGTGGCTCAAGCCTGTAATCCCAGCACTTTGGGAGGCCGAGACGGGCGGATCACAAGGTCAGGAGATCGAGACCAGCCTGGCTAATACAGTGAAACCCCGTCTCTACTAAAAAATACAAAAAACTAGCCGGGTGAGGTGGCGGGTGCCTGTAGTCCCAGCTACTCGGGAGGCTGAGGCAGGAGAATGGCGTAGACCCGGGAGGCGGAGTTTGCAGTGAGCTGAGATCCGGCCACTGCACTCCAGCCTGGGCGACAGAGCGAGACTCCGTCTCAAAAAAAAAAAAAAAAAGAAAGAAAAAAAGAATTAGGCTAAATCTGCTCTGCGTGTGCCCTACACATGCAACAACAAAGCCTGCATGATAGCATATTTATTTGCAGCATGGTATAATGAATATTTTTGTTTTTATTTTATTTTTCTGGGACAGAGTCTCACTGCGTCACCCAGGCTGGAATGCAGTGGCGCACTCTCGGTTCACTGCAACGTCTGCTTCCCGGGTTCAAGTTATTCTCATGGCTCAGCCTCCCAAGTAGCTGAGATTACAGACGTGCACCACCAGGTCTGGCTAATTTTTGTATTTTTAGTAGAGATGGGGTTTCACCGTGTTGGCCAGGCTGGTCTCAAATTCCTGGCCTCAAGCAATCCACCCGCATCAACCTCCCAAAGTGCTGGGACTACAGGCATGAGCCACCACAACAAGTTTACCGATTTTTGTTTTGTTTTTTTTTTTTCTGAGTCAGAGTTTCGCTCTTTTGCCCAGGCTAGAGTGCAATGGTGCGATCTTGGCTCACCACAACCTCTGCCTCCCGGGTTCAAGCAATTCTCCTGCCTCAGCCCCTGAGTAGCTGGGATTACAGGCATGCGCCACCATGCCCAGCTAATTTTGTATTTGTAGTAGAGATGGGGTTTATCCATGTTGGTCAGGCTGGTCTCGAACTCTCGACCTCAGGTCATCTGCCCACCTCTGCGCCTCCCCAAGTGCTGGGATTACAGGCATGAACCACTGCACCCGGCCTCCCAATATTTTTTTTTTTTTGAGACCTAGTCTCGCTCTGTCACCCAGGCTGGAGTGCAGTGGTATGATCTCGGCTCACTGCAAGCTCCATCTCCTGGGTTCATGTGATTCTCCTGCCTCAGCCTCCCGAGTAGCTGGGACCACAGGCGCCTGCCACCACGCCTGGCTAATTTTTTTGTATTTTTAGTAGAGACAGGGTTTCACTGTGTTAGCCAGGATGGTCTCGATCTTCTGACCTTGTGATCTGCCCATCTTGGCTTCCCAAAGTGCTGGGATTACAGGCGTGAGCCACTGCGCCTGGCCTCCAGCCTCCCAATATTTTTAGCTCAGTGTTGAGACCTACTGCTCAGAAAAAGCACTGAGCTAGTCTTATCAAAATGTTACTGCTGCTGGGCGTGGTAGCTCACGCCTGTAATCCCAGCACTTTGGGAGGCGAAGGCGGGCAGATCACGAGGTCAGGAGATTGAGACCATCCTGGCTAACATGGTGAAACCCTGTCTCTATTAAAAATACAAAAACAAAATTAGCAGGGTGTGGTGGCGGGCGCCTGTAGTCCCAGCTACTCAGGAGGCTGAGGTGGGAGAATAGCATGAATCTGAGAGGTGGAGCTTACACTGCACTCCAGCCTGGGGAACGTGCGAGACTCCATCTCAAAAAAAAAAAAAAAGTTACTGCTTCATTGCAGTGTACCTAGTTACCCAAGAGCTCTGATGGAGATGCATGAGGAGATTAATGTTGTTTCATGCCTACTAAAAACATCCATTCTGCAGCCTGTGAGTCAAGAAGTAATTTCACCTTTCTCTTTTTTTTGAGACAGAGTCTCACTCTGTTGTCCGGGCTGGAGTGCAGTGGCTCAATCTCGGCTCCCTGCAGCCTCTCCCTCCCAGGTTGAAGCGATTCTCCTGCCTCCTCCTCCCAGGTTCAAGTGATTCTCCTGCCTCAGCCTCCCGAGTAGCTGGGATTACAGGCGCCCATTCCCTCTGCCCGGCTAATTTTTGTATTTTTAGTAGAGACTGGGTTTCACCATGTTGGCCAGGCTGGTCTCGAACTCCTGACCTCAAGTGATCCTCCCGCCTCAGCCTGCCAAAGTGCTGGGATTACAGGTGTGAGCCATCGTGCCTGATTTGATTTCAACTTTCAAGTCTTATTATTTAAGAAACACATTTTATAAGACTTTATCTGCCATAGATAGTGATTCTCCTGAAGGATCTGAGCAAATTAAATTAAAAACCTTTTGGAAAGGATTTGCCATTCTAGATGCCATTAAAAATATTCATGATTCCACCTGGTGCAGTGGCTTACACCTGTAATCCCAGCACTTTGGTAGGCTGAAGTGAGTGGATCCTTTGAACCCAGGAGTTGGAGACTAGGGTGGGCAACTTGGCAAAACCCCATCCCTATAAAAATTTACAAAAACTAGCTAGGTGTGGTGGCATGCACCTGTAGTTCTAGCTACTTGGGAGACTAAGGCAGGAGGATTGCTTGAGTCTGGGAGGTCGAAGCTGCAGTGAGCTGTGATCATGCCATTGCACTCCAGCCTGGGTTATAGAGTAAGGCCTGCCACTCCCACCTGCCCACACACATGCACAAAAACATTCATGATTATGGGAGGAGGTTGAAATCAACATTAGTAAGAGTTTGGAAGAAGTTCATTCCAACACTTACAGATGACTTCAAGGGGTTCAAGACATCAGTCGGGGAAGTAACTGCAAAAGTGGAAATAGCAAGAGAACTAGAATTAGAAGTGAAGCCTGAAGATGTGACTGAATTGCTTTATTTTTTATTTTTATTTTTATTTTTATTTTTTTGAGATGGAGTCTCACTCTGTCGCCCAGGCTGGAGTGCAGAAGGGCAATCTTGGCTCACTGCAACCTCTGCCTCCTGGGTTTAAGCAATTCTCTTGCCTCAGCCTCCCGAGTAGCTGGGACTACAGGTGTGCACCACCACACCCAGCTAATTTTTGTATTTGTAGTAGAGATGGGGTTTCACCATGCTGGCCAGACTGGTCTCAAACTCCTGACCTCATGATCTGCCCACCTTGGCCTCTGAAAGTGCTGGGATTACAGGCGTGAGCCACTGTGCCTGGCCTCTTTTTAATTTTAATTTTAACTTATTTTTATTTCTTTCGAGACAGAGTCTTGCTCTGTCACCCAGGCTTGAGTACAGTGGGGTAATCTCAGCTCCCTGCAGTCTCCACCTCCTGGGTTCAAGCAATTCTCATGCCTCAGCCTCCTGAGTAGCTGGGACTGCAGGCACACGTCACCACGGCCAGCTAATTTTTGTATTTTTACTAGAAACAGGGTTTCACCATGTTGGCCAGGCTGATCTTGAATTCCTGACCTCAAGTGATCCGCCTGCTTTGGCCTCCCAAAGTGCTGGAATTATAGGCATGAGCCAACTTGCCTGGCCTGAATTGCTTTAATCTTATGATAAAACTTGAATGGATGAGGAGTTGATTCTTGTGGGTGAGCAAAGAAAATGGTTTCTTGAGATGGAATCTACATCTCGTGAAGATGTTATGAGCATTGTTGAAATGACAACAAAGGAACCCTGCCCTGAAAAAGGCTTGTAAACTAGTCAGAGGGATGGTGGGAAACCCTAACCACCTCATGTATGATTTATTTATTTATTTTTGAGATGGAGTCTCACTCTGTCACCAGGCTGGAGTGCAGTAGTGCAATCTTGGCTCACTGCAACCTCTGCCTCCCAGGTTCAAGCAATTCTCCTGTCTCAGCCTCCCAAGTAGCTGGGACTATAGGTGCGTGCTACCACGCCCAGCTAGTTTTTGTATTTTTAGTAGAGACGGAGTTTCACTGTGTTGGCCAGGATGGTCTCGATCCCTTAACCTCATGATCCACCCGCCTCAGCCTCCCAAAGTACTGGGATTACAGGCGTGAGTCACTGTGCCCAGCCAATTTTTTTTTTTTTTAACATTGTTTTGCCTTGAGTTACAGATAAGTTGCACCATAGCGGGTATATTTTACTTTTACAGTTTCATGGCCTCACTGGTCATCGGGAGAACAGTGGCTTCCACTGTTCTCTGAGTGGGTGTTGATGGGCATAGACTTGGCAGGTAAACTCCCATCACACTTGGCAGGTGATCAGTCTTCCCTTTCTTTGAGCAAGTGTGTTTCAGACCATGGGTGTTCAGTTCTGACTCTGAGTACTATTGCCTGTCTGGTGGGTGTAAGATGAATGTTTAGCATGTTGCATATGTTCTCTCTCCACTCCACAGGGGATTATGCAGCTAGGCTTTGATTTAGAGTGTTTAAAGCTAAAAATGCTAATTGACTGTTGGTTAAATGAATTTAACTTCAGTGCCTTGTTTATTTAGTTTCTTTTTTTTTTTTTTTTTTTTGAGACGGAGTCTCGCTCTGTCGCCCAGGCTGGAGTGCAGTGGCCGGATCTCAGCTCACTGCAAGCTCCGCCTCCCGGGTTCACGCCATTCTCCTGCCTCAGCCTCCCGAGTAGCTGGGACTACAGGCGCCCGCCACCTCGCCCGGCTAGTTTTTTGTATTTCTTAGTAGAGACGGGGTTTCACCGTGTTAGCCAGGATGGTCTCGATCTCCTGACCTCGTGATCCACCCGTCTTGGCCTCCCAAAGTGCTGGGATTACAGGCTTGAGCCACCGCGCCCGGCCATTTATTTAGTTTCTTAAGAAATCTTTCAGAGGAAGACAATTTCTGATTTTAATGTGTTATCATTAAGAATATTTTGGCTGGGTGCAGTTGCTCACACCTGTTTCCCAATACTTTGGGAGGCCAAGGTGGGTGGATCATGAGGTCAGGAGTTTGAGATCAGCCTGGCCAAGATGGCGAAACCCTTCTCTACTAAAAATACAAAAATTAGCCAGGCCCAGTGGCAGGCGCCTGTAATCCCAGTTACTTGGGAGGCTGAGGCAGGAGAATTGCTTGAACTTGGGAGGTGGAGGTTTCAGTGAGCCAACATCGCTGCACTCTAGCCTGGGCAACAGAGCAAGACTCCATCTCAAAAAAAAAAAAAAAAAAAGAATATTTTGACATCCGGGTGTGGTGGCTCACTCCTGTAATCCCAGCACTTTGGGAGGCTGAGGTGGGTGGATCACCTGAGGTTGGGAGTTTGAGACCAGCCTGGCCAACCTGGTGAAACCCCATGTCTATTAAAAATACAAAAATTAGGCCAGGCGCAGTGGCTTATGCCTGTCATCCCAGCACTTTGGGAGGCCAAGATGGGTGGATCACGAGGGCAGGAGATTGAGACCATCCTGGCTAACACGGTGAAACCCTGTCTCTACTAAAAATATGAAAAATCAGCTGGGCATGGTGGCATGTGCCTGTAGTCCCAGCTACTCTTGAGGCTCAGGCAGGAGAATTGCTTGAACCCAGGAGGCAGAGGTTGCAGTGAGCTGAGATCATGCCACTGCACCCCAACCTGGGTGACAGAACAAGACTCTGTCTCAAAACAAAGAAAAAAGAAAAATTAGGCAGGCATGGTGGCGGGTGCCTTTAGTCCCAGCTACTCGGGAGAATGGTTTGAACCTGGGAGGCGGAGGTTGCAGTGAGCCGAGATTATGCCACTGCACTCCAGCATGGGCAACAGAGCAAGACTCCACCTCAAAAAAAAAAAAAAATATATATATATAGATAGATAGATAGATAGATAGATAGATAAATAGTCATAATGAACAATTTTTATTGTGGAATATGGAAGCCCTTTGTAAATGTAAATTGAAGGTTTTTTTTTTTTGAGACGGAATTTCGCTCTGTCACACAGGTCGGAGTGCAGTGGCATGATCTCAGCTCACCGCAACCTCCCCTCTCCCAGGTTCAAGCGATTCTTCTAGAAGCCTCAGCCTCCTGAGTAGCTGGGATTACAGGCACACGCCACCACACCCAGCTAATTTTCGTATTTTTAGTGGAGATGGAGTTTCACCATGTTGGCCAGGCTGGTCTCAAACTCCTGACCTTGTGATCCACCCACCTCAGCCTCCCAAAGTGCTGGGATTGCAGGCGTGAGCACCTTACCCGGCCTGGAGTTTTTCTTTTCTTTTTCTTTGTTTTTTTGAGACGGAGGCTAGCTCTGTCATCCAGGCTGGAGTGCAGTGGCACAATCTCAACTCACTGCGAGCTCTGCCTCCTGGGTTCACACCGTTCTCCTGCCTCAGTCTCCCAAGTAACTGCGACTACAGGTGCTCGCCACCATGCCCAGCTATTTTTTTGTATTTTTAGTAGAGACGGGGTTTCACCATGTTAGCCAGGATGGTCTCGATCTCCTGACCTTGTGATCTGCCTGCCTCGGACTCAGAAGGTGCTGGGATTACAGGCGTGAGCCACCGCGCCCGACTGAGTTTTTCATTTTTATCCTCTTCTCTCCCTCTAATTATAGAAGAAATACAAATTCCTCATAAAATGTTCATGGATAAAGACAAAACATGGATAAAGACAAAAGTCTGCTCTGTATAATGACCAGTGACAGAATTTTGGAATGTCATACCTGTTTCTTTCTGTAAATAATTTTTTTTTTTTTTTTTTTTGGCCGGGCGCGGTGGCTCAAGCCTGTAATCCCAGCACTTTGGGAGGCCGAGGCGGGCGGATCACGAGGTCAGGAGATCGAGACCATCCTGGCTAACATGGTGAAACCCCGTCTCTACTAAAAATACAAAAAACTAGCCGGGCGTGGTGGCGGGCGCCTGTAGTCCCAGCTACTCGGAGGCTGAGGCAGGAGAATGGCCTGAACCTGGGAGGCGGAGCTTGCAGTGAGCCGAGATCGCGCCACTGCACTCCAGCCTGGGTGACACAGCGCGAGACTCCGTCTCAAAAAAAAAAAAATAATAATTTTTTTATTTCTGAAAAGTACATGGAAATATGTAAAACCATCATTTCTGGGGTGAAGAGCAGTGACTTACGTGCTCTTTTCCTTTTTTAGATCCTGAGAGTCAGACCTTGAAAGAACACTTAATTGATGAATTGGACTATGTATTGGTCCCCACCGAGGCCTGGAATAAATTACTAAACTGGTACGGCTGTGTAGAAGGGCAGCAACCCATCGTCAGAAAAGTGAGTTATGTGAATCGTCCCACCTGCTCGTCACTGTCTGCAGGTGCTTTCTGTTGGACACTGACTAGTATTTGCTAGGAAAATGAACATACCTCAGTGGTTGAATAGTGATGCTTGAGGCCTTGTTTCTGGATCTCTTTTTTTTTTTTTTTTTTTTGAAATGGAGTCTCTTGTTGCCAAGGCTGGAGTGCAACAGCACGATCTTGGCTCACTGCAGCCTTGCTGCCTGGGTTCAAGTGATTCTCCTGCCTCAGCCTCCAGAGTAGCTGGGATTACAGGCGCCTGCCACTATGCCCGGCCAATTTTTGTATTTTTAGTAGAGACAGGGTTTCGCCATGTTGGCCAGTCTGGTCTCAAACTCCTGACCTTGTGATCCGCCTGACTCGGCCTCCCAAAGTGCTGGGATTACAGGTATGAGCCACCACGCCTGGCCTGTTTCTGATTCTCTTTAGGAAATTGTGGTTGTGAGCAAAGTTGCTCATTCAGGATGTTATGAGTAGCCTCTGAACATCAGAGCTGCCCAGTGGCTTGGAATGTGCCCAGCAGTGCTGTGAGAGCACTTTCTGGAAAATTCTATGAGAGAAAGTTCACTGGGGGCATATGGACATAATTAATGTCCTGCATCTTGTTTATCTTAGAAAACCTTTATGATACTGCTTTTCCCTCTATGCTTAAGAGTCTTTGAGCCAGGTGCAGTGGCTCACACCTGTAATCTCAGCACTTTGGGAGACTGAGGCAGGCAGATCACGAGGTCAGGAGATCAAGACCATCCTGGCCAACATGGTGAAACCTCATCTCTACTAAAAATACAAAAATTAACTGTGCGTGGTGGCACATGCCTGTAGTCCCAGCTACTCAGGAGGCTGAGGCAAGAGAATTGCTTGAACCCAGGAGGCGGAGGTTGCAGTCAGCCAAGATGGCGCCACTGTACTCCAGCCTGGCAACAGAGCGAGACTCCGTCTCAAAAAAAAAAAAAAGAGTCTTGGCCAGGCGCGGTGGCTTACATCTGTAATCCCAGCACTTTGGGAGGCCGAGGCGGGCGGATCACAAGGTCAGGAGATCGAGACCATCCTGGCTAATATGGTGAAACCCCGTCTCTACTAAAAATACAAAAATTAGCTGGGCATGGTGGTGGGCCCCTGTAGTTCCAGCTACTCGGGAGGCTGAGGCAGGAGAATCTCTTGAACCTAGGAGATGCAGGTTGTAGTGAGCCGAGATCACGCCACTGCATTCCAGGCTGGCGACAGAGCAAGACTCCGTCTCAAAAACAAAAAACAGTGAAGAATAGGCTTCTCTCTGATTTCATCAAGATACTCTTGGTCTTAGTGGGTAGAAAATATATATATATATTTTTTTTGCGGGGGACAGAGTCTCGCTGTGTCCCCCACATTGGAGTGCGGTGGAGTGATCTTGGCTCACTGCAACTTCTGCCTCCCAGGTTCAAGCGATTCCCCTGTCTTAGCTTCCTGAGTAGTTGGGATTACAGGCACATGCCACCATGCCTGACTAATTTTTGTATTTTTAGTAGAAATGGGGTTTAACCATGTTGGTCAGGCTGGTCTCGAATTCCTGGCCTCAAATGATCCACCCACCTCGGCTTCCCAGAGTGTTGGGAATACAGGCGTGAGCTACCACACCCGGCCAGAAAAAAGATTTTTAAACTCCTGGTCCAGCACTGGTGGCTTTAAAAATCTGTTCTTTTGATCCCTTGATCAGTAAAGGAAACTGATTATCATGAGTTTTCTGGTTTTTGCTTCTGATAAGATGTGCTTCAAGACTGCCCAGCTGCAAAACCGCTATACCTTCACCCCTGCCTCTTGTTCATAGGTCGTGGAGCATGGCCTGTTTGTGAAGCACTGCAAAGTTGAGGTGTATTTGCTGGAACTGAAGCTCTGTGAGAACAGTGACCCCACCAATGTGCTGAGTTGCCATTTCAGCAAGGCAGACACCATTGGTGAGAGGCTGGGCTGGGGTTCCTGGTATGTGGTGAGAGAGTGTAGAACACTGTGGCTGATGGGAGGGAAGAGGGCATTATTTTATATGCCCTCTTTAGATTTGTTCCCAAATCATCTTGAGCTGTGACTGCCAGTCCTGACCTGGGAGCCTGTTCCCCCAGGGAATTCTTATGGAGAGAACTCTGGGCCTGCTGCTTGCCCATTTGTCTATGATAATGAAGATAAGGAAATGTAGATCCAGAGAAGTTTAAACATAACGTATTTAAAAATCTCAGGCCGGGTGCGGTGGCTCAAGCCTGTAATCTCAGCACTTTGGGAGGCCAAGACGGGTGGATCACGAGGTCAGGAGATCGAGACCATCCTGGCTAACACAGTGAAACCCCGTCTCTACTAAAAAAAAAATACAAAAAACTAGCTGGGCGAGGTGGCGGGCGCCTGTAGTCCCAGCTACTCGGGAGGCTGAGGCAGGAGAATGGCATGAACCTGGGAGGCGGAGCTTGCAGTGAGCTGAGATCCAGCCACTGCACTCCAGCCTGGGCGACAGAGCCAGACTCCGTCTCAAAAAAAAAAGAAAAAAAAAAATCTCAGGAAAGGTTTACAGTGAGCTAGAATCCCACCACTGCACTGCAGCCTGGGCATCAGAGCAAGATCCTGTCTCTAAAAAAAAAAAAAAAAAACAAATCGCAGCCAGGAAATGGCAGAGCTAGCTTTTGAAGCCATATCTGAGTTAACTCCAAAGATAAGCTTTCTCACTTTCTGTTGTTTTTGCGCTGTAAATGAGAGACAAATGTTAGAGAAGAAGCACAGGGAGACTTTCCAGGCGTATGAGTGCAAGAGGCCACCCATGGGAGATGATTGATTTTAAGAGTTATTGGGGTTGATCCAGAGCACCTGTGAGCATCTGAAAAGAAGGAAGATGAGGGCTGGGCGCGGTGGCTCAAGCCTGTAATCCCAGCACTTTGGGAGGCCGAGACGGGCGGATCACGAGGTCAGGAGATTGAGACCATCCTGGCTAACACGGTGAAACCCCGTCTCTACTAAAAAAATACAAAAAACTAGCCGGGCGAGGTGGCGGGCGCCTGTAGTCCCAGCTACCCGGGAGGCTGAGGCAGGAGAATGGCGTAAACCCGGGAGGCGGAGCTTGCAGTGAGCTGAGATCTGGCCACTGCACTCCAGCCTGGGCGACAGAGCGAGACTCTGTCTCAAAAAAAAAAAAAAAAAAAAAAAAAAAAGGAAGGAAGATGAGCATTAGTTTGCCATGGCTGTCTTTAGCCTTGCATGTGGACAAAGCCCCAAGTGATATTTCTGCCTGTTCCTAGCAACCATTGAGAAAGAGATGCGGAAGCTGTTCAACATCCCTGCGGAGCGTGAAACACGGCTCTGGAACAAATACATGAGCAACACCTACGAGCAGTTGAGCAAGCTAGACAACACTGTCCAGGATGCTGGGCTATACCAGGGTCAGGTAGGAGGGCCCACGCCATTCCCCAGCAGGTAGCTCTGCCCAGGGTGTGTGGCCAGATTCTTTCTGCTTCTCAGCATGTTGGAAATGCAGTGGTTTGAACTCTCCTCATTTGGTTTCCCCTTTTACTTAGGTGCTAGTAATTGAGCCTCAAAATGAAGATGGCACATGGCCCAGGCAGACCTTGCAGTCAAAGTAAGTGAATTTTTTCTCCCTTGTCATAGGCTCACACGTGCAAAAGAGACAGTCTTTCCTAAGGCAGTACTTGTACTAAGAAAAACTGTTCTGATTTAGATGAAAAACGCCTATTTTATATATCCAGAGTTCCTGCTTCTGGATGAAGACCCTGGCTTTTGGTAGTAGGGCGGCATCTAAAGGAAACCTGTCAGGATATCTCAGCAAGGTGGCGAGCTTTTCCTCGTGGAGAATGAGAAAAGGAGGAAGGGATCTGAGGGATCAAGTCTAAGGTTGCTGCTCTACAAAGAGGTTGCTTTGTTTTTGTCATGCTTTTATTTTCTTCACCTGTAGTTAGAGGCCTTGATGGATAAGAGGAGGGCTAAGTCATGGGGTTTTATATGACTTAAAAGTGATAGTTGAGGCCTGAACATGGTGGCTCATGCCTGTAATCTCAGCACTTTGAGAGGCTGAGGCAAGTGGATCACCTGAGGCCAGGAGTTTGAGACCAGCCTGGCCAACATGGTAAAACCCTGTCTCTACTAAAAATACAAAAATTAGCCAGGCGTGGTGGCAGGCGCCTGTAATCCCAGCTACTCCAGATGCTGAGGCTCGAAAGTCACTTGAATCCAGGAGGTGAAAGTTGCAGTGAGCTGAGATCGCACATTTCACTCCAACCTGGGTGACAGTGCAAGACTCTGACCCCAAAAAAACAACAAAAGGTGATAGCTTGATTCCACCTGTTTCTGCCCAGTGGCCTGTTACTCTTTGTTGCCCTGGGAGCTTGCTGGGTGAATTGTTCAGCTACAAAACTTGGACTAAAGACACATCTGTCTCAGGAGATGTTCATGTGGTATGTGGAACTGTGCATGTTCCTAGAAAGGGAGATAAAGAAGTGATGAATTTTCCTTATGGTATAAGTTTTGGAAATTATATCTGTGTTCCAGTAGTTATGGGAACAATGTTGCGCTCTGTCCTTTTCCTTCTGTCAGGCCTTGGACTGTGACCATTACATAGTAGTGGAGCTCCTAGCTCATTTGAGAACCATGAAAACTGAGTTCTTAAGAGAAGAAATGTTAGACCCCTGGAGTTCAATCATGGACTCCAGTTTAAGAAACCCTGGGTGCCAGTTGTTGACAAGATGAATAAAATCACTGTGGTAGGCATAGCTGTGCTCATCTTCACCCTGAGATATCCATATCCTAATTCCTAGAGTCAGTTTCAGAATCTCTCACTATGTCAGGTGACATGGCAAAAGGGACTTTGCAGATGGGATTAAGCATGATGGTGAGTGCCTGTAGTCCCAGCTACCTGACAGGCTCAGATGGGAGCATTGCTTGAGTCCAGGAGTTTGAGGCTGCAGTGAGCTATGATTCCGCCATTGCACTCGCACTCCTGCCTGGGTGACAGCAAGACCCCATCTCTCTTTTTTTTTAAAAAAGGCCCGTGTGGTGGCTCATGCCTGTAATCCCAGCACTTTGGGAGGCTGAGGTGGACTGAGCACCTGAGGTTGGTAGTTCGAGACCAGCCTGACCAACATGGAGAAACCCCGTCTCTACTAAAAATACAAAATTAGCCAGGTGTGGTGGTGCATGTCTGTAATTTCAGCTACTTGGGAGGCTGAGGCATGAGAATGGTGTTTGCAGTGAGCCTGGATCATGCCACTGCACTCCAACTTGGGCAATAGAGTGAGACTCTGTCTCAGGAAAAAAAAATAAAGGTACAATAATAATAAGCAAGGTTTAAGAAAGCATCTAATATCTGCAATATTCCAGAGATAAATTCTGGGTAATGCCAACATAGGTGAGGGGGTAGGAATTAGTATAGAGCAGAGAGAGATGAGAATGTCCAGAACTACTATTCTTGGGGATGAGAAAGGTGAACAATTGTAAGTTCATGTAATTTATGGGGAAAAATAAAAATAGAGATCCTAATAAGTTAATGGAACAACTAATAGAAATGGAAAATTGAATGTATAACTTTGTAACATGCTATGTCAGTTAGGAAAGGCTTGCTGGCAGGTAAGAAAAATCTGCAAATTAGCGTATTAAGCAAGATGGAGGCTTACATCTTTCTGAAAAGAATTTTTGACGTAGGCAGTCAGTCCATTGCTGATGTAGCAGCTCCATGGCAATATTAAACCCAGCTGTTTTGTCTGACAATTTTGCTTTACGGTGTGTGGCTTCTACTTCAAAGATGGCCACTTCTGGTCCGAGGTGATTGCTAGAACTGCAGTAATTAGACCTGCATTCCAGTAGCTGGGAGAGGGAAAAGGGAAGGAGGATCTACCGCTTCCTTTTTAGGACATTTCTCAGATATCATACATCAAACCTTCTTTTACATCTCATTGGCTAATCATATGACAATATCTGGCTTTCAGGAAGGCTGAGATGTACTATATAGCAGGACTGCATCATGTCCAACTAAAAATTGGGGTTCTCAAACTAAGGAAGGAGGGGAAAATAGCTATCAGGAGGTGACTAGCAAACTGCCACACCTGCAAAAGGAAACTTAATGGAAGGCAAGAATGAAGGGGGAAAAAAAACTAAGTAGTATGGTAATTAGAAAATGTGTTAGAACATGTGGAAAAAGGGGGAAAAAAAAAAGAAAACCTGAAATAAGGAGGCTGAATTAAATTCGTTTAAGTCTAATAACAGCATTAGAATCACTGTAGGTGAGTTAAATTTACCAACCTAAAGACAAATTCTCAGATCAGACTTTAAAAGACAAATCACACCAGGGATATACAGTGGTGTGTGCCTATAGTCCTAGCTACTTCAGAAGGCTGAGGGAGGAAGCTTGCTTGAGCCCAGGAGTTCAAAGTTACTATGAGCCATGATTGCATCATTTCTCTCCAGCCTGGGCAACAGAGTGAGACCCTGTCTCTTTTTTTTTTTTTTGAGACAGAGTTTCACTCTTGTTGCCCAGGCTGGAGTGCAATGGCACAATCTCGGCTCACCACAACCTCTGCCTCCCGGGTTCAAGCAGTTCTCCTGCCTCAGCCTCCCGAGTAGCTGGGATTACAGACATGTGCCACCACGCCCGGCTAATTTTGTATTTTTAGTAGAGACAGGGTTTCTCCATGTTGGTCAGGCTGGAGACCCTGTCTCTTGGAAAGAAAAGAGTCAGGCATGGTGACTTATACCTGTAATCCCAGCATTTTGGAAAGCTGAGGTGGGAGGATTGCTTGAGGATAGGAGTTTAAGACCAGCCTGGTCAACATAGCAAGACTCCTGTCTCTACAAATTTTTCTTTTTAAATTAGCTGGGCATGGTAGCTTGTGCCTGCAGTTCCAGCTACTTGGGAGGCTGAGGTGGGAGGATCCCTTGAGCACAGGAGTTTGAGTCTGCAGTGAGCTATAATTGTGTACTGCACTGCAGCCTGGGTGACAGAGCAAGAGCTTGTCTCAAAACACACAAGAAAATAAAACAAGGCTGGGCACAGTGGCTCCTGGCCTGTAATCCCACTTTGGGAGGCCGAGGTGGGTGGATCGCTTGAGTTCAGGAGTTCAAGACCAGCCTGGTGAATATAGCGAGACCCTGTCTCTACTAAAAATACAAAAAATTAGCCAGGAGTGGTGGCGTACACCTGTAATCCCAGCTACTTGGGAGGCTGAGGCAGGAGAATCACTTGAACTCAGGAGGCAGAGGTTGTAGTGAGCCGAGATGGCACCATTGCACTCCAGTGTGTGTGAGAGAGCAAGACTCCATTTCAAAAAAAAAAAAAGAGACCAAACATGTTTAGTAATACATTGTGTGTCAAAGACACAGAGAAGTTGAAATCAAGGGAATGGAAATAGTGGCTGATGCCTGTAATCCCAGCACTTTGGGAGGCCGAGGCAGGCAGATCACGAGGTCAAGAGATCAAGACCATCCTGGGCCAACATGGTGAAACCCCGTCTCTACTAAAAATACAAAAAAATGGGTGTGGTGGTGTGCTCTTGTAGTCCCAGCTACTCAGGAGGCTGAGGCAGGAGAATCTCTTGAACCTGGGTGGCGGAGGTTGCGGTCAACTGAGATCACACCACTGCACTCCAGCCCGGGTGACAGAGCAAGACTCCGTCTCAAAAATTAAAAAGAAACATACATCAAGGGAATATGTTATCGAAGGAAGGTCACTAGTTGGCTTAGAAACTTTTTAAAAACCTACCAACAGGGTCAGTTTTATATATTTATCTTTTTTGTTTTTTTGAGACAAAGTCTTTCTCTGTCACCCAAGCTGGAATGCAGTGGCGTGATCCCCTCCCAAGGTGCTGGAATTACAGGTGTGAGCCACCGTGCCCGGCCTATATATTTCTGTTTATTTATTTATCCCTCAAGAGTCCTCCCTCCAATTTAATATATTTCTTGGCAGAGGATAGTAAATGTTTCCATGGATGGATTCCTTGGTTGTTGTTCTTTTTTCTTTGTTTTTTTTTTTGTTGTTGTTTTCTTTTTTCTTTTTTTTTTGAGATGGAGTCTCGCTCTGTTGCCCAGGCTGGAGTGCAGTGGCACAATCTCAGCTCACTGCAAGCTCTGCCTCCCAGGTTTACACCATTCTCCTGCCTCAGCCTCCCGAGTAGCTGGGACTACAGGCGCCCGCCGTCACGCCTGGCTAATTTTTTGTATTTTTAGTAGAGACGGGGTTTCACCGTGTTAGCCAGGATGGTCTCGATCTCCTGACCTCGTGATCCGCCCGCCTTAGCCTCCCAAAGTGCTGGGATTACAAGCGTGAGCCACCACGCCCGGCCGTTTTTTTTCTTTTTCTTTTTTCTTTTTTTTTGAGACAGAGTCTTGCTTAAACCCAGGAGGCAGAGGTTGCAGTGAACTGAGACTTCACCATTGCACTCCAGCCTGGGCAACAAGAGTGAAACTCCATCTCAAAAAAAAAAAAAAATAGGAGGCCCCGGGAGATGTTGACCCAGCAGGGTGTGGCGCTGCAGAAGTACAACAACATGCTGGTCAGATTCGTAGAGGAGCTATGCCAGAAGCAGGAGGAACTGTGCCGGCAGATCCAGCAGGAGGAGGATGAGTAGCAGCGGCTGCAGAATGAGGTGAGGCAGCTGACAGAAAAGCTGGCCTACATCAGTGAGAACCTGACATGCAAGACTGCCTTTCTCAGTAAGTTCTACCAGACCATCGCGGAGACGGAGGCCATCTACCTCAAGATGCTGGAGAGCTCCCAGACTTTGCTCAGTGTCCTGAAGAGGGAAGCTGGGAACCTGACCAAGGCTACAGCCTCAGACCACAAAAGTAGCAGTGACAAGGACAGCTGACCAGACCAGCTGACCTGCCTCCATGTGCCCCTCAACTCAGCCCCAGCAAGTCTGTCCACGGAGTGTCTTCTTCATGGCAGCAGCCCTCTTCTTTCACTGTCTCAGGTGCCAAGAGGGGCAGCTGCCCACCTCCACTGGCAACAGTGACAAGCCTGGGGCACAGCCTGTGGGTCCTGGCTTCTGCTCACACAGGCTGTGGGGATGGTGGGCTCTAGGTTAGCTCTGCAAGGGGCCTGTCTCTGCGGCACCCACACTCCTGGGCTGCCAGGGAGGCCCTGGTTAGTCTGAGCACCCTGGGCGTCTTCTCACCTTATGCCTCCTCAGCCAGCAGAGGCCCAGGGCAGGGGGCATGGGTTCTCCTTCATCCCAGAACCCAATCCCAGAAGCCACAGGCTTGCCCCTGTGGCCTGTGACTGTCAATAAACATCTTTGTAAAAATAAATAAATGACTGAATGAATGAATGAATGAATGAAAAATAAATTAGCCGGGCTTGGTGGCTCACACCTATGATCCTAGCACTTTGGGAGGCTGAAGCGGGCAGATCACTTGAGGCCAGGAGTTCGAGATTAGCCTGGCCAACATGATAAAACCCCATTTCTACTAAAAATAAAAAAACTAGCCAGACATGGTGGTGTGCACCTGTAATCCCAGCTACTCGGGAAGCTGAGGCATGAGAATTGCTTGAACTGGGGAGGCAAAGGCTGCAGTGAGCTGAGATTGGCCCCCTGCACTCCAGCCTGGGCGACAGAATGAGACACTCTCAAAATAAATAAATAAATAGATAAATTAAAAGAGTTTATTGTTATCTTAATTATAGTTGCAGGTACCAG
Organism: Theropithecus gelada; assembly: GCF_003255815.1. NCBI lineage: Eukaryota > Metazoa > Chordata > Mammalia > Primates > Cercopithecidae > Theropithecus > Theropithecus gelada. Next base: position 90,881,637 of record NC_037669.1, read on the forward strand.
ACTCCAGATACTTGAGGTCAGTCTTTTTTTTTTTTTGAGCTGGAGTCTCGCTCTTATTGCCCAGGCTGGAGTGCAATGGCGCCATCTCAGCTCACCACAACCTCCACCTCCTGGGTTCAAGTGATTCTCCTGCCTCAGCCTCTGAGTAGGTGGGATTACAGGCATGTGCCACCATGCCCGGCTAATTTTGTGTTTTTAGTAGAGATAGGGTTCCTCTGTGTTGGTCGGACTGGTCTCTGACTCCCAACCTCAGGTGATCCGCCCACCTCAGCCTCCCAAAGTGCTGGAACTACAGACGTGAGCCACCGTGCCTGGCCTAGTCTTAAAGGATGGACTTATTCTCAGAGCAGCATTCAGTCTGGAGAACGTCTGAGAAGCAAGGGGAGTGCAGTAGATTAAGGAGGGTAGGCATGGGCTCTGCCTAGTTTGCCCAGAGCCTCACTTTGGGCCTGGGCACAGGGATGTTTTACAGGTCTCCACCATGGTTTCAGGCACACATTTGAGTTGTAATTGATAATCACCTGACATGCCTTGGGAGCAGGACTTAACAGTAGAAAGGTGCCTGGGAGTCCTGAGGCTTGCCTACAGTGTCTCTTAGGAGCAGAGGTATCCTTGTTTGGAGGCGTGGTGTCTGTTTTCAGAGTGTGGCATGAGACCCAGTCACAAATCAGTGAGATACTGCCTACCTAATATATATGCCTGAGATTCAGACATTTCCCCTGGCTGCCTATTTTCCAGCCTGTAATGCCCAGGATGTGTTCCACAGTTGCCTGAAGGTCTCGAGACTAGTCCCTGCCCTAGTGCTCAGCATTTCCCAGGTTGTAGTAAATTTTCTGAAGAGAAGTTTTGCTTTTGACTTGTCTGTCAAAGATAGAGTATTTTTTAATAGATGGGGTCTTGCTTTGTTGCCCAGACGGGAATGCAATGGCATGATTATAGTTTACTACAACCTCTAGCTCCTGGGATCAAGGGATCCTCTCGGCTTAGTCTCCTGAGTAGCTGGGACTGCAGGCATGAGCCACTATGCCTGACTTTTTCTGTTTTGTAGAGACAAGGTCAGCCTCCCAAAGTGCTGGGATTATAAGCATGAGCCACTGCACCCAGCCTAAGGATAGAGTTTTTTTTTTTTCTTTTTTTTAATCTTACTGTGTAAATTTTCAAGCACCTAAAAAGTATCCTTTTATGCCCTTAATTTGGTTTCTTTTTGATTGAATTTACTATGAAAACTACTGGCAGTATTTTCTAGAACATTTTAAACGTCAAATAAAATTTTTCTTTAATTTCTGTCATCCGGAAATGTTGTCTCTTTAAGAAATCGACAGGTCTTGGATATCTCAAATGATTTGTATGGATTTTTGCCCTTTTTTAAAATAAATAAAATAAATACAGACAGGGTCTCGCTATGTTGACCAGGTTGATCTTGAACTCTTGTCCTCAAGCAGTCTTCCCACCCTGGCCTCCCAAAATGCTAGGATTACAGGCATGAGCCACCAGGCCCAGCTGATTTTTGCCCTTTTAAGCTCAAGAAAATAGATAAGTTACCAATGAATGGTTACTGAAAAGAGGAGTGCCATACCATACAACTTGAGGTTCTGTGCATCAGCATTCGAATATCACTATTCTGTCTTACCTGCTCTCAGTGCTGAGATGACTGAGTCTGCTATTGCCTATCAGACCAGCCTTGGGCAGCAGACTTTCTTTATGCATAAGAGGCTAGGATATCACGTTGGATGTCTCACTGGACAGGATTGAATGCATGCATGCTTAAGTCTCCCATGTGGTGAATGAGAGTACCCTGGACTATGGTGAATCTCGCTTAATGCAGCTGCTTGAGTTCTTGGACTCCTTTGCAGCATGAGGATGAAGCTGTGTGAACCAAATCCTCTTTAGGATTAGAGAAGGGTACATTTCCTTATGGGAAGGTGAGAGACTGAGGAGCCCTCATTCTCCCTTGCTGTGACCGCACTGTGGAGCAAACCTCGGTTCAGGTACCCGCTTAGGCCCTATATAATTTCCTGACGTGCCCACTGCTGGTATACAAGATCACACTTGTTTTTGCTGCCACGTTTTTCTTCTCATAGGGAAGCCAAGTTGAGATCAGATCCCATGAGGGTGAGCACTGTGTGGGGACAGCACATCTTCTTATTCATTTTCTGTATTCTAAAAATAACCCAGTATTCTAGAAGGGAAATCCCAGTTTTATATTTGAAACAATGGAAGAGGATTCACTTTCTTATTTGACTGAGTGCAGTGGCTCATGTATGTAATCCTAGCCCTTTGGGAGGCTGAGGCAGGAGGATTGCTTGAGTCCAGGAGTTTGAGACCAGCCTGGGCAACATAAGGAGACTATTGCTATGGAGTACAAAAAAAAAAGGTAAAAATCAAAAATTTTAAAATAAGATTTACTTTCTTCCTTATGTCCTTATATAGATTCTAGCAGATTGATGAAATTGATAGCAATTTAAAATTTGGGCAATGAGCCCTTGAATTAATTTGAAAGTAGAAATCTAAAGTAAGAGCCTGAAAAATATTAAAACATGAGTTTGAAACAGAGAGGTTACAGTGGCAAATTTGGAGAAACAAAATTCTCCATAGAAGGCATAGTGAAACCAAATTGGCATTTTTCTCTTCTCATGTCCTTATACCCAGCTATTTAATTTGCATCCAGCCTTTTTGGGGAAAGTCATCTCTTATTGCCGTTTTTCTTTTTCTTTTTTTTTTTTGCGATGGGGTTTTGCTCTTGTTGCCCAGGCTGGAGTGCAATGGCACGATCTCGGCTCACTACAGCCTCTGCCTCCTGGGTTCAAGCAGTTCTCCTGCCTCATCTCCCAAGTAACTGGGATTACAGGCATGCGCCACTAGTCCTGGCTGTATTTTTAGTAGAGACGGGGTTCCACCATGTTGGTAAGGCTAGACTCGAACTCCTGATCTCAAGTGATCCATCCACCCACCTCAGCCTCCCAAAGTGGTGAGATTACAGGTGTGAGCTACCTCAGCTGGCCTTATTGCCATTTCTCTTTGCCTTTCACTGATAATTCTTAAAATTCAGGGAAGCAGGCCAGATGCGGTGGTTCATGCCTATAATCCCAGCACTTTGGGAGGACAGGGCAGGCAGATCACAAGTCAAGAGATCGAGACCATCCTGGCCAACATGGTGAAACCCTGTCTCTACTAAAAATACAAAAAAATTAGCTGGGTGTGGTGGCACGTGCGTGTAGTGCTTGCTACTCGGGAGGCTGAGGCAGGAGAATTGTTTGAACTCGGGAGATGGAGGTTGCAGTGAGCCAAGATTGTGCCACTGCACTCCAGCCTGGTGACAGAATGAGACTCCGTCTCAAAAAAAAAAAAAAAAATTCAGAGAAGTTTATGATTTGTAAATCAAACCAGGATGCTTGAAGATGAACCTTTTGGGGTTTTTTTGTTTGTTTGTTATTTTTTAAGAGACAGAGTATCAGCCGGGCGCAGTGGCTCACTCCTGTGATCCCAGCACTTTGGGAGGCCGAGGTGAGTGGATCACGAGGTCAGGAGATCGAGACCATCCTGGCTAACTCGGTGAAATCCCGTCTTTACTAAAAATACAAAAAATTAGCCGGGTGTGATGGCGGGCGCCTGTAGTCCCAGCTACTCGGGAGGCTGAGGTAGGAGAATGGCATGAACCCGGGAGGCGGAGCTTGCAGTGAGCCAAGATCGCGCCAGTGCGCTCCAGCCTGGGCGACAGAGCGAGACTCTGTCTCAAAAAAAAAAAAAAGAGAGTATCACTCTGTCACCAGGCTGGAGTGCAGTGGTGCAATCTTGGCTCACTCTCAGGTTCAAGTGATTCTCCTGCCCCAGCCTCCTGAGTGGCTGGGATTACAGGTGCCCACCACCACGTCCAGATAATTTTTGTATTTTTAGTAGAGATGGGGTTTCACTGTGTCTTGAACTCCTGACCTCATGGCCATACTGGTCTTGAATTTTTGACCTCGTGATCCGCCTGCCTTGGCCTCCCAAAGTGCTGGGATTACAAGGGTGAGCCACCTCACCTGGCCTAATTTTGTATTTGTAGTAGTGATAGGGTTTCTCCATGTTGGTCAGGCTGGTTTCAAACTCCGGACCTCAGGTGATCCATCTGCCTCGGCCTGCCAAAGTGCTGAGATTACGGGTGTGAGCCACTGCGCCCGGCCTGGCTAATTTCCTTTACATTTTAGTAGAGACAGTTTTCACTGTGTTGCCCAGGCTGGTCTCGAACTCCTGAGCTCAGGCAATCTGCCTGTCTCGGCCTCCCAAAGTGCTATGGAGTACAAAAAAAAAACGTAAAAATTAAAATTTTTAAAATAAGATTTACTTTCTTCCTTATGTCCTTATATAGATTCTAGCAGATTGATGAAATTGATAGCAATTTAAAATTTGGGCAATTAGCCCTTGAATTAATTTGAAAGTAGAAATCTAAAGTAAGAGCCTGAAAAATATTAAAACATGAGTTTGAAACAGGTTACAGTGGCAAATTTGAAGAAACAAAATTCTCCATAGAAAGCATAGTGAAACCAGGCCGGGCGCAGTGGCTCAAGCCCGTAATCCCAGCACTTTGGGAGGCCGAGACGGGTGGATCACGAGGTCAGGAGATCGAGACCATCCTGGCTAACACGGTGAAACCCCGTCTCTACTAAAAAATACAAAAAAAACTAGCCGGGCGAGGTGGCGGGCGCCTGTAGTCCCAGCTACTCGGGAGGCTGAGGCCGGAGAATGGCGTGAACCCGGGAGGCGGAGCTTGCAGTGAGCTGAGATCCGGCCACTGCACTCCAGCCTGGGTGACAGAGCGAGACTCCGTCTCAAAAAAAAAAAAAAAAAAAAAACATAGTGAAACCAAATTGGCATTTTTCTCTTCTCATGTCCTTATACCCAGCTATTTAATTACAGGCTTGAGCCACTGCGCCTGGCCAGCCTTGTGGTTTTCACACTGAAAGGGTATATGATGCTGTGGACTGATGTGACAGGAAGACCAATTAATTTCTGGACTCTCACTTTAAGTTTACCTTGAAGTAGTATGAATACAGGCTTTTTGTAATTTATTTTAACTTACTGAATATGAAGAACATTTATTTCTTGAGAAGCGACCTAAGGCATTAAATAGGGCTTGCTCTTTGCAAAAAGTCAGTAGCATTGTTTCTGCTTCTCTCTCCCAGATCAAGCACTGCGCCTAGCAGAAATTTTACTACCTCTCCAAAATCATCAGCAAGTCCCTATTCCTCAGTGTCTGCCTCTCCCATTGCAAATGGTGATAGCACTAGCACCTGTGGGATGCACAGTTCCGGTGTCAGCAGGGGGTAAGAGCAGGTCCTTTCACTCTGCTTCCTTTCCCTCTGTCCTTTCCCAGGCTGTATCTTGAGAGCTCATCTGCCGCTACACTAAGCATGGTGGGGTTAGAGTTCCTCATGGGAACGTGCTGCATGTAGTTTCTCACTCCATTTCATACCTGTAGTAAAGTGTGCTTCCAAGTTCTGATCTGTGTTGCTTGTCCTCCTGTGAGCTGGTGTTTTCCCCACAGCCTACATCACAGGTAGTCTTAGTGTGGGACAGGGTGGGGGTCTCTGCATTTGTTTATGAAGGGATGGGCTGGCACATATGGCAGAGTAGTTGTGAAGGGACAGTGCTCAGCTGTGGATGGCCGTGATCCTTTCTCCAAGCATTTCAGGCACACATGCCACATGGCATAGATTGGGGGAAGAGGGCGAATGAGGTGAGGAAGTGTGCATGAACTTTCAGGGCCAGTCAAGCCTGGGTGTGGCCTGGTGGGTGGTAGCAGATGCAAGCTCTTGATAACTAAAATGGTCTTCCCTTAAGTCACCTGGCAAAATTAGCATTTGCCAAAGCCTAACAGGAAAATTCAAATAGTGTTTCTTTCCTTAAGGATGTGCTTACCAGCTGCTAGTGTGTCAGGTAAAGGGTGGGGCAGGTCTGGAGGGCAGGGGAGGGGGTAGAGGGAATTTGCATCATGGGCTTACTACCACACACAAGTTCTAGAGGCCCCCATAGGAGCCTCAAAAAACATCTTGAGGGCATGTGTTATACACTTGCTTTTATTGCTGATGTGTGTTGTGTTTTCCAGTGGATCTGGCTTTTCTGCTTCGTATAATTGTCAGGAGCCACCATCCTCTCATATACAACCTGGGCTCTGTGGACTTGGAAACCTGGGAAACACCTGCTTCATGAACTCCGCTTTGCAGGTAGAGGAAAGAACTTCCATTCAAATAACACAGCAGCTTGAGGTTTGGATGGAAGTGGCCTGCAAAGATACTGGGTGGATCCTGTCCCAGGAGTCTCTGCCTACCCCTTGTTAGTGCTTCAGTAGTCTCTGCCAGGGCATCTCCCACTAGGTGGTACAGAATGGCTTCATCAGTGTTTGTGGACCCCAGATGTCTTTGTAGTCAGTTCTGTGTTTGGTTTTATAGTAAGATTATTTTGAGTTTTATCGACTGTTTAGGTATGATCTCTCTAGAAAATATTGGAGTGCATCCCTGATTGGTCTCTGATGGGATGAGGAGAACTTATAGCAGGTGATGCCAAGCTCAATTATGCCTTGCTGAAGGCTGACTACCTTTTCACTAAAAATAGTTGTCCCAGCCAGGCGCAGTGGCTCACGCCTGTAATCCCAGCACTTTGGGAAGCCAAGGTGGGTGGATCACCTGAGGTCAGAAGTTCGAGACCAGCCTAGCCAACATGGCAAAACCCCATCTCTACTAAAAATACAAAAATTAGCCGGGTGTGGTGGCACATGCCTGTAATCCCAGCTTCTCGGGAGGCTGAGGCAGGAGAATCGCTTGAACCCGGGAGGCAGAGGTTGTAGTGAGCCGAGATTGGACCATTGCACTCCAGCCTGGGGAACAAGAGTGAAACTCCGTTTCCAATTAAAAAAAAAAAAAAAAAAAGATAGCTGTCCCGCCCCATGCTCCTTACTAGAGAAACTCCAAAATCCCCTATTTGAAACTTGTTTATTGGCCAGGCACAGTGGCTCACACCTGTAATCACAACCCTTTGGGAGGCTGAGGGGGTAGTATTGCTTGAGGCCAGGAGTTTGAGGCCAGCCTGAGCATCATGGCGAGACCCTGTCTCAAAATGGAAAAGAAAATAAACCTTGTTTATTAATTCATCAAATATTTATTGGGCATATATTATGTGACAGCACTGTAATAGTCATGGACTGCAAGGAGTTAAAGTCCAGCTTCAAAGTTAGGAGGGCACAGTCCCCAAGACTGCCCTCATTTCCAAAACCAACTGCAAGTTTGCAGGTTTCCAAGACCAGCCTTAGTTTTGATAATTTGTTTAGAAGGAGTCACGGAATTTACTTAGTTATTATACTCATGATAATGGTTTATTGTAGTGAGAGGGTGTAGACTAAAATCAGCCAAGGGGAGAGGCATATAGGGCAGAGGTCAGGGGGGTCAAAATGTAGAGCTTCTGTTGTTTTCTACCTATGGAGTCAGTACATGGTACTTTCCTTTTTTTTTTTTTTTTGTGACAGCATCTCTCTCCTCTCTGTGTTGCCCAGGCTGGAGTGCAGTGGCGCAATCTTGACTCACTGCAACCTCCGCCTCTCGGGTATAAGCAATTCTCGTGCCTCAGCCTCCCAAGTAGCTGGGATTACAGGCACACGCCACCATGCCTGGCTAATTTTTGTATTTTTAGTAGAGACAGGGTTTCACCATGTTGGCTAACCAGGCTGGTCTCAAATTCCCAACCTCAGGTGATCCACCCACCTCAGCCTCCCAAAGTGCTGGGATTACAGGCGTGAGCCACAGTGCCTGGCCAGAACATGGTACTTTCCTGGCATTGATGTGTAATGATGCGTATGGAGTGCTGCAAACTATGGAAACTCACCTGAGCTTCAGTGTCCAGAATTTTTATTGGGGCTTCATTTTATAAGTATGATTGACTGGCAGGACGTGGTGGCTCATGCCTGTAATCCCAGCACTTTGGAAGACCGAGGTGGGCAGATCATGAGGTCAAGAGTTTGAGAACAGCTTGGCCAACATAGTGAAACCCTGTCTCTACTAAAAATACAAAAAATTAGCTGGGCATGGTGGCGGGCAATTGTAATCCCAGCTACTTGAGAGGCTGAGGCTGGAGAATCGCTTGAACCCGGGAGGCGGAGGTTGCAGTGAGCTGAGATCGTGCCACTACACTCCAGCCTGGGTGACAGTGAGAGACTGTGTCTCAAAAAAAATAAAATAATAAAGTATAAATATGATTGACTGATTACCTAGGTGAACTGGTACCGTATGACCCAAAGCTCCCACCCTAAGTCACATAGTTGGTTTTTCTGGAGTGGCTAGCCCTTCTCACCCTAAGACTAGACTGTGCCCTTCTCGTCAGCCTCCTCTCCACCTCCAAAATTGTATTATTAGATTATCCAGTATGACCCAAGGCCCACCAGGCAGACAGACAGTCCTATCAGGCATAACATTCCAGGGGCAAATAGATTACCTCCCAGAAGCCAGGGGCAAAGCTAGACCTTCTGTTTGAGCAAAGCAAAATTCTTTTTTTTTTTTTTTTTCTTAGAGGCGGGATCTCTCTGTTGCCAGGCTAGAGTGCAGTGGCATGATCATAACTCACTGTAACCTTGAACTCCTGGGCTCAAGTGATCCTCCTACCTCAGCCTCCCAGATAGCTGAGACTACAAGTGTGTACCACCAGGCTTTGCTAATTGTTTTTTCGTTTTGTTTTGTATGTGTTTTTTTTTTTTTTTGGTGGAAATGGGGTCTCACTTATGATGCCCAGGCTGGTCTCAAACTCCTGGCCTTAAGCAGTCTTCCTACCTTGACCTCCCAAAGTGCTGGGATTACAGGTCTGAGCCACTGCACTTGGCCTGATATTCTTTACATAGGGACTCAGTGGTAAGCAAACCAGCAATGGTTTTTGTCCCCATAAAATTGATAATCTGGCGGGGTACAGTGGCTCACACCTGTAATCCCAGTGATTTGGGAGGTCCAAATGGGAGGATCACTTGAGCCCAGGAGTTTAAGACCAAGCCTAGCTAACATGAGCAAGACCCTATCTCTAAAAATTAAAAAAAATAAAAAAATTAAAGACTTACATTCTCACTTTTTTTTTTTTTTTTTTTGAGACATAGTCTTGCTGTCTTGCCCAGGCTGGAGTGCAGTGATGCAGTCTTGGCTTGTAGCAACCTCCGCCTCCCGGGTAGCTGGGATTACAGGCATGTGCCACTATGCCCAGCTAATTTTTTGTATTTTCAGTAGAATGGGGTTTCACCATGTTGACCAGGAAGGTCTGGAACTCCTGGCCTCAAGTGATCCACCCTCCTTAGCCTCACAGAGTGCTGGGATTACAGGCATGAACTACCACACCTGACTTACAGTCTAACTTTGAAGTTTTTTGTAGTGTAAGTAAAAACATAAAACATTTGTTAAAAGATTAGATAACCCTTGGGTTTTGAAATTATTTTCTGGCTGGGCACGGTGGCTCCCAGCACTTTGGGAGGCCGAGGCAGGCAGATCACCTGAGGTCGGGAGTTCCAGACCAACCTGACCAACATGGATAAACCCCGTCTCTACTAAAAATACAAAATTAGCTGGGCGTGGTGACTCATGCCTGTAATCCCAGCTACTTAGGAAGCCGAGGCAGGAAAATCGATTGAACCCGGGAGGTGGAGGTTGCGGTGAGCCGAGATCGTGCCACTGCACTCCGGCCTGGGCAACAAGAGCGAAACTCTGTCTCAAACAAACAAACAAAAAGTTATTTTCCTCTTGTGGTGACGTGGAAATAGCCTAGTACTAAAGAAGAGGTGTGATTTGGCTTTTCATGGACAAGTTTTTCCAAGTCTTTGTACCCTCAGTTTTCCTTAGCTATTGAGTGAGGATAATGATGAGGAGTTTTAAAGTTCTAAATGTAAATATTAGGGCAAAAAGGGTTAAAATTTCACGATTTAAGCTTCCATCTCATGATGCTAGGGGAAAGAACCCAAAGGAAGTAGAAGGAGAGAAATAATAGCAGTAAGAACAGAAACTAATGAAAAAGGCTGGGCACAGTGGCTCACGCCTGTAACCCCAGCACTTTGGGAGGCTGAGGCGAGTGGATCACCTAAGGTCAGGAGTTTGAGACCAGTCTGACCAACATGGTGAAACCCCATCTCTACTGAAAATATAAAAATTAGCTGGGTGTGGTGGCCAGCGCCTGTGATACCAGCTACTCAGGAGGCTGAGGCAGGAGAATCACTTGAACTCAGGAGGTGGAGGATGCAGTAAGCCAAGATCACACCATTGCACTCCAGCCCGGACGTCAAGAGCGAAACTCTGTCTCAAAAAAAAAGCCAAAAAAAAAAAACAACCTTTTTCACTAAACAAGAATTACTTGTTTATTCAGCTTTTTTCCTAAGGTAGTTTTTTTCAGAGACAAAATCTTAGCCAATGCATCTGCAATCCTCTAAGACCACGTCCCTCAGAGATTAGCTGCAAGGGGTCCACCAGCTTGACCTCCTTGAGGCTGTGCTTTACCATCCATCATGAGCCTTCAGAGAATCTCCTGAGTGCCTCATTTTGTTGGGGTTGTCCCTCAGTGACCCTTTAGAACTTGATTTATCTTGTATCTCTGGTACTGTCTAGAAGGTATGTAAAGCCCTCATCATGTTCTGTTTCAGTGCTTGAGCAACACTGCACCACTGACTGACTACTTTCTCAAAGATGAGTATGAAGCCGAAATCAACAGAGACAACCCTCTGGGGATGAAAGGGGAAATTGCAGAAGCCTATGCAGAGCTCATTAAGCAGATGTGGTCTGGAAGGGACGCCCATGTGGCACCTCGCATGTTCAAAGTAGGTAGACATATATATATATATACAGGTTGAGTATCTCTGTATATAGATGCTTGGGACCAGAAATGTTTTGGGACTTCAGGTTTTTTAGGGTTTTTTTTTTTTAAAGTATTTACATTACGCTTACTAGTTCAGCATCCCCATTCCAAAATCTAAAATGTTTCAATGAGCATTTCCTTTGAATATCGTGTCAGTGTTAGAAAGGTTATGGATCTTTGAGCATTTGGATTTCAGATTTTCGGGTAAAGGATACACTCCTGTACTTCCTTTTTCCCACTTTGGGGAGAGTGGTTTAGTGTTGTTATGAGGCATTCCTTTTGTTGCATTTTGGGATTAAGATGGGACCTGGGCCAGGTGCTGTGGCTCACGCCTATAATCCCAGCACTTTGGGAGGCCGAGGCAGGTGGATCACTAGGTCAAGAGATTGAGACCATCCTGGCCAACATGGTGAAGCCCCGTCTCTACTAAAAATACAAAAAGTAGCTGGGCGTGGTGGCGCATGCCTGTAGTCCCAGCTACTTGGGAGACTGAGGCAGGAGAATCACTTGAACCTGGGAGGTGGAGGTTGCAGTGAGCTGAGATTGCGCCACTGCAGTCCAACCTGGTGGCAGAATAAGACTCCGTCTCCAAAAAAAAAAAAAAAAAAAAAAGATGGGATCTGATGACCAGTCACGATGGCTCACGCCTGTAATCTCAGCACTTTGGGGGGCCAAGGTGGGTGGATCACCTGAGGTCAGGAGTTCAAGACCAGCCTGGCTAACATGGTGAAACCCCTTCTCTACTAAAAATACAAAAATTAGCTGGGCATGGTGGTGCACACCTGTAATCCCAGCTACGTGGGAGGCTGAGGCAGGAGAATTGCTTGAACCTGGGAGATGCAGATTGCAGTGAGCCAAGATCACACCACTGTACTCCAGCCTAGGCAACAGAGCAAGACTCCATCTCAAAAAAAAAAAAAAGATGGAATCTGAGACTAAAAGTACCACACTGTCAAACCCTTTTTTTTCTGTCATTCAGTCATTTAGCACACCCCTAAGTGTCTTCACTGCCCACCTCTGGGTTGGGGATGTCTCAGAAGTTATTTGTAAGCTCATTCCTCAGAATGCTGTATTCTGTGATGGCAGTATTTAAATGGTCAGTTTCCTAAGCCAGACTATAAAAATTCAGTTTCTTGGAAGGCTGAGGTGGGAGGATCCCTGGAGCCCAGGAGTTTGAGACCCGGCTGGGCAACATAGTGAGACTCCGTTTTTGTTTTGTTTTGTTTGAGACAGAGTCTGACTCTCTTCTTGCCCAGGTTGGAGTGCAGTGGCACGATCTTGGCTCACTGCAGCCTACACCTCCCGGGTTCAAGAGATTCTCATGCCTCAGCCTCCTGAGTAGCTGAGACTACAGGTGTGCACCACCATGCCTGGCTAATTTTAGTATTTTCAGTAGAGATGGGGTTTCGCCATGTTGACCAGGCTGGTCTCAAACTCCTGATCTCAGGGGTCTGCCTGCCTCAGCCTCTCAAAGTGCTGGGATTATAGGCATGAGCCACTGCGCCTGATCAAGTCTCTGTTTCTTTAAAAACAACAAAAAAGTTGGCCAGGCGCAGTGGCTCACGCCTGTAATCCCAGCACTTTGGGAGGCCGAGGCGGGCAGATCACGAGGTCAGGAGATCGAGACCATCCTGACTAATATGGTGAAACCCTGTCTCTGCTAAAAATACAAAAAAAAAAAAATTAGCCAGGTGTGATGGCAGGCGCCTGTAGTCCCAGCTGCTCGGGAGGCTGAGGCAGGAGAATAGCATGAACCCGGGAGGCAGAGCTTGCAGTGAGCCGAGATCGCGCCTCTGCACTCCAGCCTAGGTGACAGAACGAGACTCTGTCTCAAAGAAAAAACAACAACAACAAAAAAAGTCCGGGCATGGTGGCTCATTCCTGTAATCCAGCACTTTGGGAGGCTGAGGCGGGCAGATCACGAGGTGAGGAGTTTGAGATCAGCCTGACCAACATAATGAAACCTCGTCTCTACTGAAAATACAAAAATTAGCCAGGTATGATGGTGCCCACCTGTAATTCCAGCTACTCAGGAGGCTGAGGCAGGAGAATTGCTTGAACCTGGGAGGTGGAGGTTGCAGTGAGCTGAGATCGCACCACTGCACTCCAGCCTGAGCAACAGAGCGAGACTCTGTCTCTAAAACAACAACAAAATTAGCTGGACATGGTGATGTACCTATAGTCCCAGCTACCAGGGAGGCTGAGGTGGGAGGAATTACTTAAGCCTGACAGGTCAAGGCTGCAGTGAGCTGTGATTGTGCCACTGTACTCCAGCCTTGGCGACACAGACCCTGTCCCAGAATAAAAAAATAAAAAAGAATTGGGTGGCAACACACTGTGCTGAAGCTAATGTAAATAAACAACTGGAAGGTAGTGTTTAGGGATATTAGGGAAGTGTGGAGCTTCCTCAGTGATGGATGTGTTATATATTTGTACTGTGTTATGGCAGCCACCAGCTCAAGCACCTCTGAGCACTTGAGATGTGGTTCATTTGACCAAGGAACTGAATTTTTAATGGTTTTTAATTGTAATTAATGTAAATTTAGGTTGCCATATGTGGCTAGTGGCTATGGTATTAGAGAACAGGTGTAGAACAGTGGTGCTCCATTTTTTTTTTTTTTTTTTTTGAGACAGAGTCTTGCTCTGTCGCACAGGCTGGAGTGCACTGACACGATTTTGGCTCACTGCAGCCTCCGCCTCCTGGGTTCAAGCAATTCTCCTGCCTCAGCCTCCCGCGTAGCTGGGATTACAGGTGTGCACCACCATGCCCAGCTAATTTTTGTATTTTTAGTAGAGACCAGGTTTCACCATGTTAGCCAGGCTGGTCTTGAACTCCCAACCTCAGGTGATCTGCCTGCCTCAGCCTCCCAAAATTCTGGGATTACAGGCGTGAGCCACCGTGCCTGGCTGGTTCTCCATAGGCTGCATCACAGTCTCTGGGAGTGCTTAATATAACATAGACTGCTAGACCCATCCACAGAGTTTCTGATTGAATAGGTTTGCTGTGGGGGCCTGAGAATGTGCATTTCTACTAAGCTCCCGGGTGATACTAATGCTGCTGGCTAGGGACCATACTCTCAGAATAACTGGTGGAGAATAATACTGGACAGACAGTATTTAGGGACCTGAGGGCTGTTATGTACAGGAGGATTCCTCCAGCTGATGAAAGTATCGTTTGTAATGTCCTTATGGAGTTTAAGACTCTGAACCAAAGAAGGACATGTTGGAGAGGGATTCATGTCAGTACTTGGGTGTGGTTACTCAGGATACCCCACCCTTCCTCCCTAGGACTTAAGGTAGTGGCCCAGGTTCCAGATTCATCCTCCTGGCTCTCTGATCTAGGCCTTCTCTCTGGTGGGAACCACTGGCCTCCTGTAGGCTCTTCAGGAGTTAATTGGACTACTCAACCAAGTGTTCTCTCTCACTACCCAGCTAACTCCTCAAAGCTATTTTTGATGATAGTTCTCATTTGATTTAACTAGTTCTTTACATATTATGCCTTCTGATGCAGTTGCTTTTGTTGTAGACTCAAGTGGGACGTTTTGCTCCTCAATTTTCTGGCTACCAGCAACAAGATTCTCAGGAGCTGTTAGCCTTTCTTCTAGATGGATTGCATGAAGATCTGAACCGAGTAAAGAAGAAGCCCTACTTGGAGCTGAAGGATGCCAATGGGCGGCCAGATGCGGTATGCCATTAATGATGTCTGAACGAAGAAGCTGCCTCATATTGAGAGTGCAGGGATATTCTTCTGGTCTTTTGAGTGTTGCTGCCAGGGCCCTGGTTGCTTCTCACTGTAGCTAGTTATAAGTATATGGTCTCTGGTCAGAAAAGGGCTAACTGTAGTTACTGCTATTTTTTTTTTTTTGTAATAGAGACAAAATCTTGCTATGTTGTCTAGGCTGGTCTCCAGCTCCTGAGCTTAAGCAGTCCTCTTACCTTAGCCTCCCAAAGTGCTGGGATTACAACAGGCGTGAGCCACTGTCCCCTAGTTACTCCTAATGCTTCCTCTTGGGCTTTTTCAAATTCGAGTGAGCTTGTTTGATATTTCACTGGTGAACTAGGGACTAAGAACACTCTGAAAACTGTAAAGTGCCTATAGTGAGGACCCCTAAGATTGTTACCGCTCACAATAAAAGCTATCCATGATTACTTAATTTGTTATTAATATCATTAGGACATTTATACTTTTTACCTTGATTTTCTGATCAGTGCAAGAGGATTTTAGTATTTCAGCTGCCCTATCACATTGGGATAATCAGTATGAATGCTTTAAAGTAAAATTTAGATCTTCTTAGAAAAACTATGTTAGCTGAACTGTAGTATAGATAAAATTATTAAAATTTATTTGTTTATTTTTTTGAGATGGAGTCTCACTCTGTCACCCAGGCTGGAGTGCAATGATGCGATCTCGCTCACTGCATCCTCCACCTCCCGGGTTCAAGCGATTCTCCTGTCTCAGCCTCTTGAGTAGCTGGGACTACAGCCATGTACCACCACACCCGGCAAATTTTTGTATTTTTAGTAAAGAGGGGATTTCACCATGTTGGCCAGGCTGATCTTGAACTCCTGACCTAAGGTGATCCATCTGCCTCGGCCTCCCAAAGTGCTGGGATTTCAGGCATGAGCCACTGTGCCCGGCCAAAAACTACTTTAGATCACTGGAAACATATAGGGGGACTTTCCTTGTCCTGGCCATGTATCTGTACCCATAGTGTCCTCCGGGCTTCTGTTTCCTATCAGGACACACAAACCCCTAGTTTCCAATAGGTCCTATGGTGCCAACCTTATTAAGTGTGGGGATTACAACGAGGCACAGTGGCTTACCCCTGAGGTTCCAGCACTTTGGAGGCTGAGGTGGGAGCATCACTTGAGGCCAGGAGCTCTAGAACCATCTGGTCAACATAGTAAAACCCCCATCCCTACCAAAACTAAAAAAACATTAGCCAGGCATGGTGGGGCGTGCCTATAGTCCTAGCTACTTGGGAGTCTGAGGCAGGAAGATCACTTTGAGTCCAGGAGTTTGAGGCTGTAGTGAACCATGATCGTGCCAGCCTGAGCGACAGAGCAAGACCATGTCTCAATCAATCAATATAATATATATTTGAAATATATATATAAACATATATATGAAATATATATATGTGTGTTGGGGTGGGGATTGGGTGTAGAGCTGGCATGTGGTATGAGTATGATACACTAAGAGTAGTCCTGGCCTTGCTTGTCCTGGATCAAGCTCTTGGCTGTACAGATTGCCGCCTGATTCATCTCCAGGTTTGCTGTGAGTCATTCTGGATGCAGGGGCAAGGGACTGAGTGGTGTTGAGAATGTCCTATTTATCCCTTCATGCAGGTGGTGGCAAAGGAAGCCTGGGAGAATCACAGGTTGAGGAATGATTCTGTGATTGTGGATACTTTCCATGGCCTCTTCAAATCTACTTTGGTTTGTCCAGAATGTGCTAAGGTTTCGGTGACCTTTGACCCATTTTGCTATCTAACGCTCCCACTGCCCTTGAAAAAAGATCGAGTTATGGAGGTTTTCCTGGTTCCTGCTGACCCTCATTGCAGACCTACCCAGGTAACAGAATCCACACCCTCATGCCACCCCTCACTGCAAGTGGTCTCCAGATCCCAGTGGGACTGCTCCTATCTGCTGCATTGGATGCCTCTGAGTCCCCTTGGTACTTGCCTGGGTATGGGCCCTTGGCCTCCATGAGACCTTCATGTAATCCCATATCATTTAAGGCCTATTGTGAAGGTCTTTGGGGCTTCTTTGCTTCTCTGTCACTTTTTTTTTTTGAGACAGAGTTGCTCTGTTGCCCATTTTAGAGTGCAGTGGCACGATTTCAGCTCACTGTAACCTCTTCCTCCCAGGTTCAAGCGATTCTCCTACCTCAGCCACTCAGTAGCCGGGATTACAGGCGTGTACCTGTATGCTCAGCTAATTTTTGTATTTTTAGTAGAGACATAGTAGAGACAGGATGTTACCATGTTGGCCAGAACTCCTGACCTCAAGTAATCCGCCCATCTTGGCCTCCCAAAGTGTTGGGATTACAGGCGTGAGCCATTGCACCTGGCCTCTGTCACTTTTTTGGCCACTTCATTCACGCGACTAAAGTAACCTGATCTACTAAGTGGTTCTTGAATCTGAATGTTGGAGAACCAGAAGCAGGGTGCTTTTTGTACTCAGATATACCCTCAAATCATCTAGGACAGCCTGTACAGAAGATTAGACCAGATGAGAGGTGTGAGCAGCAGGTCTTAGTGTCTAACCCCGCTGATGGCTCACTGAGTAATTGTATTGCTTAGTAGCTTCTGTCTTTGGTTTCTTTATCTCTAAAGAAAGTTGAGGGCCAGGCCTGGTGGCTCACACCTGTAATCCCAGCACTTTGGGAGGCCAAGGCAGGCGGATCACAAGGTCAGGAGATCGAGACCATCCTGGCTAACATGGTGAAACCCCATCTCTACTAAAAATACAAAAAATTAGCTGAGCATGGTGGTGGGCGCCTGTAGTCCCAGCTGCTCGGGAGGCTGAGACAGGAAAATGGTGTGAACCTGGGAGGCGGAGCTTGCAGTGAGCTGAGATTGCGCCACTGCACTCCAGCCTGGGCGACAGAGCTAGACTCTGTCTCAAAAAGAAAAAAAAAAAAAAGAAAGTTGAGGCAGGCTGGGCGTGGTGGCTCACGCCTGTAATTCCAACACTTCAGGAGGCCAGGGTGGGCGGATCACGAGGTCAGGAGTTCGAGACCACTCTGACCAACATGGTGAAACCCTGTCTCTACTAAAAATACAAAAATTAGCCAAGTGTGGTGGTGCGCACCTGTAATCCCAGCTACTCAGGAGGCTGAGGCAGGAGAATCACTTCAACCTGGGAGGTGGAGGTTGCAGTGAGCCAAGATCACACCACGGCACTCCAGCCTGGGCGACAGAGTGAGACTGTCTCAAAAAAAAAAAAAAAGTTAAGGCCGGGCTTGGTGGCCAACATGTATAATCCCAGCACTTTGGGATGCTGAGGTGGGAGGATTGCTTGAGGCCAGGAGTTTGAGACCCTGTCTCTACAAAAAATAAAAATTAAATTAAAAAAAAAAAGGTAGGACCAGATGGCAATTTGAATTTGTATAATTTTAGCAGTTCTTTAGAAAGTACTCTAAATAATTAAGAATAAAATGAAGCAATGTTTGGAAGAGAAAGAGATGGCCCAGCCCCCATGCTGTGTATTGAGGAGGATGCTGACGTAGAGGTCTTGCTTGTTTGCTCTACTGCTGACTCATCTATACCCTGACTTCACCCTACACTGTTTCTGGAAGGGCTCCTCTGCTCCTGGTAATGCCTGCTTCTCCTAATTCATTTCCCACCTTTTGTGGGGCACCCTTGTGACCTTGACCATTTCTCTCTTGCAGTACCGTGTGACTGTGCCGCTGATGGGGGCTGTGTCCGACCTGTGCGAGGCTCTCTCCAGGCTGTGTGGCATTGCTGCAGAAAATGTAAGGCGGGGTGATCAGTGGCACTCGGTCTATTTGGGATACTTCATAGCATTTGGAGTTTACTTTCATCCTTGAAGCCACTTTTTCGGGGTTGCTGTTATTGCCAGCACAAATGTAATTATTTGTGTATGTCTGGATGCCTCACTCACTATGCACACTGTGGCTGAGACTGTCCCTTCCAGCTCCAGGAAACACCGTCTTCCCTTCATTGGGTTCACACTAGCTATGGTCAAAGGACCAGGAGTAGGACCCTGCTGTCAGTTCTGTGCACTGAGAGTGGCATAGAGACTGCATATTACGGAATACTCCAGAGACTCTGGACAACTGCTGGTTTCTAGTTAGCACCACACTCCTCACCCTTCCTGCCACTCGAGGGCAGATGCTACCAGCATGTTCAATTCTGATGGCAGCCATGCTGCTCCTCCTCAAGCGTTGGGCCTGAGCTCTCTGGGGCTGTTTGTGTAGTGGTTTCTCTAGAGACAACACTTGGGTATGGGTATTTTTTTTTTTTCATTTGTTTCTGGGTTTTAAGCAGTTAGTAGGGGCACTCTTAGCCATTCTGTGGTCTTTCTATTACTGTTCATTATTAGATGGTGGTCGCAGATGTATATAATCACCGATTCCACAAAATTTTCCAAATGGATGAAGGCTTAAACCACATCATGCCTCGAGATGACATTTTCGTGTGAGTACTCAGCAGTTTCTGTTGCAGGTCAGGTCAGAGGACCAGTTCTGGAGACTTTGCTGCATTCATATCTCCAGAACAAAAATGTGGGCAGTCTTTGCTCATGTGGATTGGCCCTGACCCCTAGGTGCAAGAGATGGGTGTTGAGGGCATCGTGGGCAGCCCTCAGTGCTCAACCCCTCATGCTCTGCAGAGCTAGACATTCTGATAACTCTCCTCAGCACAGCCACAGCCTTTTTTCAACAGTTTTGCCTGTGAAGAAGACCAAATCACCGCTCTTACAGATGGTCCTACCATCAGAGATTCCTTTCTTTAAGAGGAATCACCGCTGTGTGATGGGAAGATGGTAGTAGGGGTGTGGTACGGAAGGATCTTGTCCTTTTTCTGCCACAGGCTGTGGCTTCTCAGCGAGTACCATGATACTACCATCCCCAATGCAGAAATGACAGAGAGGGTTGATTTAAACAGCTGTTTTTGGCCGGGCGCGGGGCTCACGCCTGTAATCCCAGCACTTTGGGAGGCCATGGCAGGCAGATCATGAGGTCAGGAGATTGAGACCATCCTGGCTAACATGGTGAAACCCCGTCTCTACTAAAAATACAAAAATTAGCTGGGCGTGGTGGCGGGTGCCTGTAGTCCCAGCTACTCGGGAGGCTGAGGCAGGAGAATGACATGAAACCAGGAGGCAGAACTTGCAGTGCGCGGAGATCGTGCCACTGCACTCCAGCCTGGGCAACAGAGCGAGACTCCGTCTCAGAAAAAAAAAAAAACGCTGTTTTCAGCTCATTCTGTAAGCTCTGAGACTCAGTGTTTTCATCTCTGTGAGGACAATACAGAGGTCTCCTCGGCCTTCCCATGTGCTGCTTCATGGCTGCTCTGTGTAATTGTGTGTGTGTCCCTCTTCCAGGCACAGTGGGGTAATAACTTGCCTGCTGCTCCCATACATGAACTTGCCTGATGCTCCTAGGCAGCCACTTGCCCAGGAAGTATGGAGCACAGCTGTACTGTCCCTCCCGCTTTACCTCACACTCAGGAACTTGCCTCTGCTGAGAAAGGGTTTTAGGATTTTGTTTTGGTTTTTGTTTTTGGCTGAAGAATTCAGTATGCAAAGGAGATAGTTCCTTCCCTTTACATTTTTGGGCCTATGACTTCTAGATCACTCTAAAAGGAATAATTCCTAGCCGCACCAAAGATCTATTTCTGTTCTCATTTGCACAGACACAGCCAAGAGCTCACACTGTGCCAAGGGCTAGAACATGGGAAAGTCTGCTTTCACAGACATTTATAACCCCAAGCCCTTAACATGGTCTCTGTAAATTCCAGAAACTAGTGTTTTCACACACCTGAGCTGAAAGGAACTGGAGGATTACCCTGTGGGGAGCTTAGCAGACCACCAATAAAGGAATTTTCAGAGGGCCTAAGGGCCAACCATTGGAAAAACAAATTCTTTTATATCTTTTATAGATGAATTGACAATTGTTTTATGAAAGCAATAGTAGCATCTGGGTTTTTTTTTTTTTTTTTTTTAATAGATGAAGTCTTGCTCTGTCGCCCAGGCAGGAGGAGTGCAGTGGTGCGATCTCGGCTCACTGCAAGTCCGCCTCCCGGCTTCACACCATTCTCCTGCCTCGGCCTCCTGAGTAGCTGGGACTACAGGCGCCCACCACCGCACCTGGCTAATTTTTGGTATTTTTAGTAGAGCCAGGGTTTCACTGTGTTAGCCAGGATGGTCTCAATCTCCTGACCTCGTAATCCTCCCCCCTCGGTCTCCCAAAGTGCTGGGATTACAGGCATGAGCCACCACGCCTGGCCAGCATCTGGTTTTTTTTTTTTTTTTTTTTGAGACGGAGTCTCGCTCTGCCGCCCAGGCTGGAGTGCAGTGGCCGGATCTCAGCTCACTGCAAGCTCCGCCTCCCGGGTTCACGCCATTCTCCTGCCTCAGCCTCCCAAGTAGCTGGGACTACAGGCGCCCGCCACTGCGCCCGGCTAGTTTTTTGTGTTTTTTAGTAGAGACGGGGTTTCACCGTGTTAGCCAGGATGGTCTCGATCTCCTGACCTCGTGATCCGCCCGTCTCGGCCTCCCAAAGTGCTGGGATTACAGGCTTGAGCATCTGGTATTTTTTATTATTTATTTATTTATTTTTTTGAGACAGAGTCTCGCTCTGTCGCCCAGGCTGGAGTGCAATGGCGTGATTGTGGCTCACTGCAAGCTCCGTCTCCTGGGTTCATGCCATTCTCCTGCCTCAGCCTCCTGAGTAACTGAAACTATAGGCACGTGCCACCACGCCCAGCCAATTTTTTGTATTTTTAGTATTTCACTGTGTTAGTTAGTATGGTCTTGATCTCCTGACCTCGTAATCCGCCCGCCTCGGCCTCCCAAAGTGCTGGGATTACAGGCGTGTGCCACCGCACCCAGCCTGCATCTGCTATTTTTTAATGTTTTGTACACTGTGCTACTAAATTATTTAATTCTTACCACACCCTTTAAAGTGGGTAATCCCATTGTCCACCGAATAAATAGACTAAGAAGTTAGATGCTTATTACTGGGTCATAGCAGGCAGAAAATGGCAATGTGGACCTGGAACCTGGGGCGGCTGCACTCCAAGGCCTAGTTCTTTACCACTATGCTGGACCACAATATTTACTCGAGAGCACACCTTGGACATTTTTGTGTATTCTTAGAAATTCCTCCTGCATAAACTTCATTCAGGACAAAGCTAGGCATTAGGCATTTGGCATTTGGGGAGGGGTGCGTGTCTGTGTGTGTGTGTGTGCGCGCACGTGCGTGCACATACATGCATGTTTCAAAATTTGAATCAGTAAGTTTGTGTCTCCCCCTATAGGAAGAGGGAAAAACTACAGTCAGTTGCCAGCAATTTTGGTAACATCTGTTCCAGGATAAAACATCTATAAATCTCCTCAATTTCATGTATTCACTAAGTAAGACACATTTTTCAAAATCATTGATTTGTATCTAGAAGTTTATTTGATTATCTCTGATATTTTTCAGAATTAGATATGATTCTTTTACTTCAGTGTTTTTGAACAAAGATGACAATTAGTTTTATAAATTTGCTTGCTCATTTGCAAAAAAAGAGCCTTTGGCTAATATCCTAGGTGTACATCTTTGTACAATATTTGTCTTATTAAAGGGCAGGGCACTCAATGCATTTTTTTTTTTTTTTTTTGAGATGGAGTCTCACTCTTGTGCCCAGTCTGGAGTGCAGTGAAGAGATCTCGACTCACTGCAAGCTCCACCTCCCGGGTTCATGCCATTCTCCTGCCTCAGCCTCCCGAGTACCTGGGACTACAGGTGCCTGCCACCATGCCTGGCTAATTTTTTGTATTTTTAGTAGAGATGGGGTTTCATCGTGTTGGCCAGGATGGTCTGAATCTCCTGACCTTATGATCTGCCCGCCTCAGCCTCCCAGAGTGCTGGGATTACAGGCATGAGCCACCATGCCCGGCCAACTCAATGCATTTTTTAAAGTTGAGCTCTTTGATCACAAAAGATGAACTTGGTGGCTGGACCCAGCTGTGTGCCTTTGTGTTCAGAGTGATGATCTGAATGATGGCTGTTATCTGTGTTGGGTCCCAGTTGAAGGACCACAGAGTTTGAGGCTGTGGTTGGAAGAAGGAGTATCACGGTTAGCCCTCAGCCCCAGGTTGTATAGGTTCACATTGTGCTGACAATGGTCCTTCTTTGGATTCCTGACTCAACCTCTAGAAACATCTTGGCAATAGTTATAGCCACCTTTTCTACTCAGATATTCTCTGTCCCAGTAATGGTAGCCCTGGCCACCACATAGCTTCAGCTGAGATCTCTGTTGTTCACAAGGACCTACTGCTAAAGGTGCCCTCTTGTGTGATTAACACAGGTACCAGGTCTGCAGCACTTCCATGGACGGCTCAGAATGTGTCACGCTTCCAGTCTACTTCAGGGAGAGGAAGTCCAGGCCATCAAGTACTTCTTCTGGGTCAGCGCTATATGGGCAGCCACTGCTGCTTTCTGTCCCCAAGCACAAGTTAACCCTTGAGTCTTTGTACCAGGCTGTTTGTGATCGTATCAGGTTGGTGGCAGGAATGTGATTTGGTTGTTATCTGAGATCAAGATATACCCAGTAATAGTAGAGTGGCAGCTGCTACCAAGTGGCTGTGTTGATCCTACATGCTCACCTCTGTAAGAAATGCATTTGTAGGCCAGGCGTGGTGGCTTATGCCTGTACTCCCAGCACTTCGGGAGGCCAAGGCGGGCAGATCACCTGAGGTCAGGAGTTCGAGACCAGCCTGGCTAAGATGGTGAAATCCTGTCTCTACTAAAAATACAAAATTAGCCAGGCATGCTGGTGGGTGCTTGTAATCCCAGCTGCTTGAGATGCTGAGGCAGGAGAATTGCTTAATCCTTGATTCTCCCGGGAGCTGGAGGCTGCAGTGACCCGAGATCGCGCCACTGCACTCCAGCCTGGGTGACAGAGCGAGATTCAATTTCCAAAAAAAAAAAAAAATGCACTTGTGCCAGCCCCTGGATGGGCCAGGGCAGGTGCTGTTGGGATGAGCCACCTGGCACATCTTAGGCACCATGATCCTAGGAGTCCAGTCCTCTTAGAATCATGTTAGGGAGGCTAGTGCTTTGATGGCATTTATATTTTATTTCTGAAGTGTTCCACTATCATTCTGAAGCCAGAAATTAGGATTATTGGGAAATACCTTAAAAAATGATGGTGCTGGCCGGGCGCGGTGGCTCAAGCCTGTAATCCCAGCACTTTGGGAGGCCGAGACGGGCGGATCACGAGGTCAGGAGATCGAGACCATCCTGGCTAACACGGTGAAACCCCGTCTCTACTAAAAAAATACAAAAAACTAGCTGGGTGAGGTGGCGGGCGCCTGTAGTCCCAGCTACTCGGGAGGCTGAGGCAGGAGAATGGCATAAACCCGGGAGGCGGAGCTTGCAGTGAGCTGAGATCCGGCCACTGCACTCCAGCCTGGGCGACAGAGCGAGACTCCGTCTCAAAAAAAAAAAAAAAAATTATGGTGCCACATGACTTTCACATCAGACTCGAGACAAACTTTCTTAGAGTCTTCATTGGCTTAATTAGACACCTAATTTCTTGTGGGTTTGTTTTTTTTTTTTTTTCCCTTCTGAGATGGAATCTTGCTCTGTTGCCCAGGTTGGAGTGCAGTGGCACAACATCGACTCACTGCAACCTCTACCTCCTGGGTTAAAGTGATTCTGTTGCCTCAGCCTCCCAAGTAGCTGGGATTACAGGCATGCACCACCAAGCCTGGCTAATTTTGTGTGTGTGTGTGTGGTTTTTTTTTTTTTTTTTTTGTGAGATGGAGTTTCGCTCTGTTGCCCAGGCTGGAGTGCAGTGGCACAATCTCGGCTCACTGCAACCCCCACCTCCCAGATTCAAGTGATTTCTGGCTAATTTTTGTATTTTTAGTAGAGAGGGGGTTTCATTGTGTTGGCCAGGCTGGTCTCAAACTCCTGACCTCAAGTGATGCTCCCGCCTCAGCCTCCCAGAGTGCTAGAATTACAGGCATGAGCCACCATGCCTGGCCTAATTTTTGTATTTTTAGTAGAGATGGGGTTTCACCACGTTGGCCAGGCTGGTCTGGAAATCCTGACGTCAGGTGATTGCCCACCTTTACCTCCCAAAGTGCCGGGATTACAGGTGTGAGCCACCATGCCTGGCCATTTGTGTTTTTAATTTCTTAAAATACTGAGCCACCACGTTATTTTATTTTATGTTATTATTTTATTTTATTTTATTTTATTTTATTTTATTTTATTTATTTTATTTTATTTTATTTTATTTATTTTTTGAGACAGAGTTGCTCTGTGCCCAGGCTGGAGTGCAGTGGCACAATCTCGGCTCACTGCAACCTCTGCCTCCTACATTCAAGTAATTCTCCTGCCTCAGCCTCCTGAGTAAAGCTGGGATTACAGGCATGTGCCACCACGCCCAGCTAATTTTTGTATTACTAGAGATGGGGTTTCACCATGATGGCCAGGCTGGTCTCGAACTCCTGACCTCAGGTGATCCAACTGCCTCGGCCTCCCAAAGTGCTGGGATTAGCCACCACACTCGGCCCAGTGGATAATTCTAAAGCACTTTTATTTACATAAATTGCTTTGTGAGTAGCTGTCATCCATATAAATTATGAACTACTTCTTAGCCACATGGTGGAAAAAATAGGTAAATGTTACAACTAACAATCTTTTTTTCTTCCTTCTCTTTTTCTCTTTTTGAAGCCGCTATGTGAAACAGCCTTTACCTGATGATTTTGGCAGCTCACCCTTGGAGCCAGGGACCTGCAATGGCTCCAGGAACAGCTGTGAAGGTAAGCATGCACCATGCTGTGTGGCTGTGACTGACCAAATACCCCCTGATTTCCCTCTTCTTCTAAAGGTGTTATACACATGGGAGAAGGGGGTTGGGACTGGGTTGGGGCTCTGCCTACAGCAGCAGACTTAGGAGCTAGGTCTACAACATTCCACTCTGCCAGTCCCTGTTGTCCAACTTTGCTACCTTGTGGAATCTTCCTTTTTTTTTTTTTTCCCAGATAGGGGTCTCACTCCTGTCACCCAGGCTGGAATGTAGTGGTGCAATCATGGCTCACTGTTACTTCAGACTCTTGGGCTTAAGTGATTGTCTCACCTCAGCCTCCAGAGTAGCTGGAACTACAGGTGCATACCACGATGCCCAGCTTTTTTTTAAATTTTTTTGTAAAGACCAGGGGTCTTGCCATATTGCTCAGACTGGTCTTGAACTCTTGGCCTGAAGCTATACTCCTGCCTTAACCTCCCAAAGGGCTAGGATTACAAGCGTGAGCCACCGCGCCTGACATGTCACTTTTCTTTTTGGGACTTAGGTGACTCAGTGGCTTTATTTCTGTAAAACCATATATGTCTTTCAAGTTAGTGCTGTAAATTTTTTCTTTTTCTTTTTTTTTTTTTTTTGAGATGGAGTCTCGCTCTGTCGCCCAGGCTGGAGTGCAGTGGCCGGATCTCGGCTCACTGCAAGTTCTGCCTCCCAGGTTTACGCCATTCTCCTGCCTCAGCCTCCCTAGTAGCTGGGACTACAGGCACCCACCACCTTGCCCGGCTAGTTTTTTTGTATTTTTTTAGTAGAGACGGGGTTTCATCATGTTGACCAGGATGGTCTCAATCTCCTGACCTCGCGATCCGCCCATCTTGGCCTCCCAAAGTGCTGGGATTACAGGCTTGAGCCACCGTGCCCGGCCTTTTTTTTTTTTGAGACAGAATCTTGCTCTGTTGCCCACTCAGGAGTGCAGTGGCGCGATCTCGGCTCACTGCAACCTCTGCCTCCCAGGTTCAAGCAATGCTGTACCTCAGCCTCCCGAGTAACTGGGATTACAGGCACATGCCACCAGGCCTGGCTGAGTTTTATATTTTTAGTAGAGATGGGTTTCACCATCTTGGCCAGGCTGGTCTTGAACTACTGACGTCAATTGATCCGCCAGCCTCAGCCTCCCAAAGTGCTGGGATTACAGGCGTGAGCCACCGCGCCTGGCTTTTTTTCTTTTCTTTTTTTTTTTTTTTTTGAGAGTAAGGTCTTAAGACCGGGCGCGGTGGCTCATGCCTGTAATCCCAGCACTTTGGGAGGCTGAGGCGGGCGGATCACGAGGTCAGGAGATCGAGACCATCCTGGCTAACATGGTGAAACCCTGCCTCTGCTAAAAATACAAAACATTAGCTGGGCATGGTGGCAGGCGCCTGTAGTCCCAGCTACTCGGGAGGCTGAGGCAGGAGAATGGCGTGAACCCCGGGAGGCGGAGCTTGCAGTGAGCTGAGATCGTGCCACTATACTCCTGCCTGGGCAACAGAGTGAGAATCTGTCTCAAAAAAAAAAAAAAAAAAAAGGGGGGGGGGGGGGCAA
>NC_037669.1:90913422-90953937 GCF_003255815.1 Theropithecus gelada
GGGCGCCTGTAGTCCCAGCTACTCGGAGGCTGAGGCAGGAGAATGGCCTGAACCTGGGAGGCGGAGCTTGCAGTGAGCCGAGATCGCGCCACTGCACTCCAGCCTGGGTGACACAGCGCGAGACTCCGTCTCAAAAAAAAAAAAAAAAAAAAAAAAGCTGGGCATGGGCACATGCCTGTAATCCCAGCTGCTCAGGAGGCTGAGGTAGGAGAATCGCTTGAACCCGGGAGGTGAAGGTTGCAGCGAGCCGAGATCGTGCCATTATACTGTAGCCTGGGTGACAGAGTGAGACTCCATCTCAGATAGATAGATAGGTAGGTAGGCAGATAGATAGATAGATAGATAGATAGATAGATAGATAGATAGATAGATAGATAGATAGATAGATAGATAGATAGATAGATAGATAGAAAGAATGGCTAGAGTGAGACTGTCTCGGATGGATGGATGGATGGATGGATGGGTGGATGGATGGATGGGTGGGTGAGTGGGTGGGTGGATGGATGGGTGGGTGGGTGGATGGATGAAAGATAGTGTTTCTCACCAAGCTGTCTTCTTGAGTGTTGAATATGTGTTTCATTTACGCCCTTTTCTTTCTGTGGGCCTAATGATGAAGTTGCAAGAGTGAGAGACCATGTGCTGTGATGGCCACTAGACAGGATAGCAGGGCTGCTGAATCTCATTGTGCCTGCAGGTGGCTCATTTAAGCTCTCTGAGCCTGTACTTCCTCATCGTGGAATAGCAGTGCCCAGTCTGCCTGTCTTGCAAGGGTATGGTGAGGGTCACATGTGACTTCAAGTTAAATGCAAAGGAATAGATTTAATTTCATATACACAGAACAAAATCTGGAAGGAAACACCATAGTTATGTATTAAATAAAATTTTTAACATTGAAATGGTGGGAAATTATATACATATTGTTTTCCATTTATGTGCCAGGAGAAGATGAGGAAGAAATGGAGCATCAGGAAGAAGGCAAAGAGCAGCTTTCAGAAACAGAAGGCAGTGGGGAAGATGAGCTGGGAAATGACCCCACTAAGACCACGCAAAAGAAGATCAAAGGCCAGCCCTGCCCCAAAAGGCTTTTTACCTTCAGTCTTGTGAACTCCTATGGAACAGCTGACATAAATTCACTTGCAACTGATGGAAAACTACTTAAACTCAACTGTAAGCACTTTTTCTGACCTTTCAAGCTGGGCTTTAGGGACTTAGGATCTGTTCGAAAATCCTTGCACTCGATACTTACCGCATTGGGCTTTCACAGTCTCTGTGCCTCCAGGAGCAGACACTCGTATGATCCTTGGCTTGAAGCCCTCTAAGGACTGTTTCAAAGGTCTCCCTACCTTTCAGGCTTTTCTCCTCGGTCCTCGATGACCTCGGAGGAAAGTAGGTCTCTCTCCACTCCCTCTGTGGGGGTTTGCTGTGGGTCAATAACCTTTCCCATGGCCACTCTTGGCAGTAACATTTCCCCATACTTGTTCACTTATAAGAATAAACGCATATTTATTTTGTTCATTAATGCTCAAGAAATGTGATCCATTCAGAGGATGGTCATGAATTTTGTAGCCTCACCGTCACATGGAGGTTGTAATGGAGACTGCTGTACAGACAGGAAGAGGCATTCTGAGGAGTTGTGTGAAAAGCACAATTGGCCAGTGAGGACACATGCCAGCTGGGGGAGGGGAAGCATCTCTGTCTTTCAGCTCCCTTCCCACCTCACCCTCCTGAGTAGCTGAGACTACAGGTGCGCACCACCATACCCAGCTAATATTTATAGTTTTTGTAGAGACAGGGTCTCACTATGTTGCCCAGGCTGGAATGCCTTGCAAATTCTAGCCATCTTCTCAAACTCCAGTCTTTGACTCTTCAGCTTAATCTTTCCCTCTCTTCCCTATGCTAAGTCCTGGCAACTGCCTGCAGGCAATAAGTTAGGACGATGTAGGGGTCTCTTTTTTTCCCCTTCTCTCAGGGATCTCCTTCCTGCTGTATCCAATGTCTGAAAACAATTGTTTCATCCATTTTCAGGTTTTTTTTTGGTTTGTGGGAGGATGATAAATCTGGGCCCTATTACTCCATCTTGACCTGTGCCCTTTCAGAATTCTCCATAGTTAGTTCCTTTGTAGCTTATCTGTATCACTAAGGAAGTCTTTGCCAAAGGCTTTTTGGGTCTGGGGGTCAGAAGGGCTGGCCCATTGCAGAGCATTGCTCTTGGCAGTGGCTGCTGATGGGGGAGAAGGTGTTGATGGTGTGGCCTGAGTGTGATCCTTCTCACTCCTGTCACTTGGAGAGCCTCTCCTGTTGCTTGCCATTCCATAACAAGTGACATTTTGGTCCTCCTCAGCTCGATCTACACTGGCCATCGATTGGGACAGTGAAACTCGGAGCCTTTACTATGATGAGCAAGAATCTGAGGTAGGTCCCTTGGGGTTTGTGGTCGGTGGTGTCTGCTGATTTCTGCTCTGGATGTGGACTGCGATCACTTTCACCAGTTGCACAGCAATTTAGCAAGTCATATTTAAGACTGAGAAGGAAAAGCACTTCAAGAGTTTGTCATTTTATGTTCAGAGTCTCTAGAAAGGTTACTACATTCCAGGTGGGAGAGCCTCTGAAGGCCTTCGTGTCTTAATGCAGTAAGATCTCTTTCTCCAGCAGAACTGAGTGCTTTGTTTCCCATAGGCCTACGAGAAGCATGTGAGCATGTTGCAGCCTCAGAAGAAGAAGAAGACCACAGTGGCCCTGAGAGACTGCATAGAGCTCTTCACCACCATGGAGACCCTTGGGGAGCATGACCCCTGGTATGCAGCTCCTCACTTTCTGAGCAGAGGCCCCATGCACCCCAGGACTCAGATCTGCCAGGGCCATCTGTGCACATAAACCCCTTTGTGTTTGGATGTGTCACTTCTTTATATAGCCAACCCTACAACATAGTCCTCTGTGAGTTGAGGTTTCCTAGGAAAGCCATCACCCCATTTTGGAAGACAGGTCCCTGGCCAGAAGCAGTAGTGTTGAGTGCTGACCTAAAGGATGGCAGCTGTCAGGGGACTGCAGCTGTGCCTCCATGCATGAGTGCCCAGGTGGTACCGGCTGCCTGCCTGCCCTACTAAGTAGAGGTTTTTCTTTTCAGGTACTGTCCCAACTGTAAGAAGCATCAACAGGCAACAAAAAAGTTTGACCTATGGTCCTTGCCCAAGATCCTGGTGGTCCACCTCAAACGTTTCTCCTACAACAGATACTGGAGGGATAAGCTTGACACAGTTGTAGAATTCCCAATCAGGTGGGTCATGGTGACTACGGTGTTAGGAACATTTAAAAACAGGCAGAAAATCTTGGCACTGATTGGCTGAGTGGTTTGCCACCAAAAGCTTTTCTGAGTAAGGATGTGTGTTGCTGGGCTCTAGGAGGTCAGAATTTAGCTGTAGTTACCCCTCCTGTCCCTATCCTGCATCTTCGGGGAAGAGACTCTTCAGTGGAACATTTGCCCAGACACAGGCTGTTCACAGTCATCCCTGCCACTGCTAGTTTCCCTCTCAGGTCACTTAGGCTACCTAACTATCCTGTTTTTCCTGTCCATCATCTGTCACAGGTAGCCTCACCTTAGCAGAGGCAGTCCAATAGGGGACAAGGCAACCAAGAATAGCCTGCCAGGGAGAGCTGGGTTATTATTGGGGGATGCAGTTGGGCTGCAGACCTGCCATGGTCCTGTCCCTGGGGTAGGGACTGGGACTGGCTGTCTACTCATATCCTCTCAAGCCCCACGGTACAGACCGTAACTAAGAACAGGAAAGTAAGTCAACAGATAGATGTTCCCTGGCTGGGCACAGTGGCTCACGCCTGTAATATCATCAATTTGGGAGGCCAAGGTGGGAGGATCACTTGAGCCTAGGAGTTCAAAAACAGCCTGGGAAACAGACTTCCTCTCTACAAAAAATAAAAAATATATTTAAAAAAAATAGGCTGGGCATGATGGCTCACGCCTGTAATCCCAGCACTTTGGGAGGCCAAGGTGGGCGGATCACAAGGTCTGGAGATCAAGACCATCCTGGCCAACATGGTGAAACCCCATCTCTACTAAAAATACAAAAGTTAGCTGGACGTGGTGGCACGCACCTGTAGTCCCAGCTACTCAGGAGGCTGAGGCAGGAGAATCGCCTGAACCTGGGAGGCAAAGGTTGCAGTGAGCCAAGATCGTGCCACTGCACTCCAGCCTGGTGACAGAGCGAGACTCCATCTCAAAAATAAAAATAAAAAAGAGGCCGGCACAGTGACTCACACCTGTAATCCCAGCACTGTGGGAGGCCAAGGCAGGTGGATCACTTGAGATCAGGAGCTGGAGACTACCCTGGCCAACATGGTGAAATCCTGTCTCCAGTAAAACTACAAAAATTAGGTGGGTGTGGTGGTGCATGCCTACAATCCCAGCTACTTGGGAGGCTGAGGCAGGAAAATCTCTTGAACACAGTAGGTGGAGGTTACAGTGAGCCAAGATTGTGCCACTGCACTCCAGCCTGAGTGACAGAGCAAGCCCCTCTCTCAAAAAAAAAAAAAAAAAAAAAAGTAGGCCAGGCGTGGTGGCTCACACCTGTAATCTCAGCACTTTGGGAGGCTGAGGCAGGCTGATCACTAGGTCAGGAGATCAAGACCATTCTGGTTAACACGGTGAAACCCCGTCTCTACTAAAAATACAAAAATTAGCTGGGTGTGGTGGCGGACACCTATAGTGCCAGCTACTCGGGAGGCTGAGGCGGGAGAATGGCATGAACCTGGGAGGTGGAGCTTGCAGTGAGCCGAGATCGTGCCACTGCACTCCAGCCTGAGCGACAGAGCAAGACTCCATCTCAAAAAAAAAAAAAGAAAGAAAAAAAAGGGAGTTGCCCACAAAATGTACATTTTAAAATGCTTTCTTCGGGAAAGAATAGATACATGAAGTATAGCATGTCAGCAGGAGACTCCAGGTAATGGCTAATAAGTATTTGTTGTAAAAATTCTTTATCTTGGCTGGGCTCAGTGGCTCACGCCTGTAATCCCAGCACTTTGGGAGGCTGAGGCGGGCAGATCATGAGGTCAGGAGTTTGAGACCAGCCTGACTAACATGGTGAAACCCCATCTCTACTAAAAGCACAAAAAAAAAAAATTAGCCAGGCATGATGGCGCACGCCTGTAATCCCTGCTACTCGGGAGGCTGAGACAGGAGAATCACTTGAACCCAAGAGGCGGAGGTTGCAGTGAGTCAAGATCATGCCACTGCACTCCAGCCCGGGTGACACAGTGAGACTTCTTCTCAAAAAAAAAAAAAATTATTTATCTTTTCTGTGTGTTTGAGAAATTGTAAATAAAGAATTGGAGGAAGAAAGCTTTCTGGGGCCTGTTTTGGCTGAGTTTAAATTATTATGGCACCAATTGTAATTCTGTTAAGAACAGCCATTTCTGCATAGTTGCTGAAGCCCTCTGTGTGTATCTCTAGACCCTCTCATCACCATTTTGTCTGGTGCTGGAGTTACCCAGAAAGTTTCTCCCATTTTCTTTTGTTGTTGTTCTTTTTTTTCTTTTTTTTTTTTTTGAGATGGTGTCTCGCTCTGTCGCCAGGCCAGAGTGCAGTGGCGCGATCTCGGCTCACTACAACCTCTGCCTCCTGGGTTCAAGCGATTCTCCTACCTCAGCCTCCTGAGTAGCTAGGACTACAGGTGCGTGCCACTAGCCCAGCTAATTTTTTTATTTTTAGTAGAGATGGGATTTCACCAAGTTGGCCAGGATGATGATCTCGATCTCCTGACCTCATGATCCACCCACCTCTGCCTCCCAAAGTGCTGGGATTACAGGCGTGAGCCACTGCGCCTGGCGTTTTTTTGTTGTTGTTGTTGTTGTTTTTTAGACGGAGTTTCGCTCTTGTCACCCAGGCTGGAGTGCAATGGCACTATCTCTACTCACTGCAACCTGCACCTCCCGAGATCAATCGATTCTCCTACCTCAGCCTCCCAAGTAGCTAGGATTACAGGCATGTGCCACCATGCCCAACTAATTTTTGTATTTTTTAGTAGAGATGGGGTTTCACCATGTTAGGCAGGATTGTCTCAATCTGCTGACCTTGTGATCTGCCCGCCTCGGCCTCCCAAAGTGCTGAGATTACAGGCGTGAGCCACGGTGCCCGGCCTAATTTTTGTGTTTTTAGTAGAGACAGGGTTTTAGCATGTTGGTCAGGCTCGTCTCAAATTCCTGACCTCAGGTGATCCACCTGCCTTGGCCCCCCAAAGTGCTGGGATTACAGGCAGGAGCCACCACACCCGGCCCCATTTTCTACCCTGAGTATGTCAGTGGTCAGCACATGGACCCTAGGGCCCCTTACATCTTGGTCTTTCTCAAATAGTTTGAGTGCCTCCCTGTGTTCTGCTCTGTTGCATAACAGAGGTTGCTGGGTTACTCTAACTACTTTGTCTGGGTTTAACATATTCAAGAACTATTTTTGTGTTTTGTGCTCAGAGGGCTGAACATGTCTGAGTTTGTCTGTAACCCGTCAGCAAGGCCTTATGTGTACGACCTCATTGCCGTGTCCAATCATTATGGAGCCATGGGGGTTGGCCACTGTAAGTATTGACATCTGCTTCCTTCTGAGATGCTGAAATGCGCTTGGCCATCATCTCTCACCAGTGGACCAGGCATTGCCCTAAATGCTTTGCTTATGCAGTTTCACAGGCTTCATGCTGTAGTCTTTCTTCATAGTGATTCCCCTCTTTGTTCTTTTTTTAATTCTTTTTTTTTTTTTTTGAGATGGAGTCTCGCTCTGTCGCCCAGGCACAGTGGCGCGATTTCTGCTCACTGCAAGCTCCGCCTCCCAGGTTCACACCATTCTTCTGCCTCAGCCTCCCGAGTAGCTGGGAGTACAGGCACCTGCCACCACGCCCGGCTAATTTTTTTGTATTTTCAGTAGAGACGGGGTTTCATCGTGTTAGCCAGGATGGTCTTGATCTCCTGACCTCGTGATCCACCCTCCTTGGCCTCCCAAAGTGCTGGGATTACAGGCGTGAGCCACTGTGCCCGGCTTCTTAATTCTTTTTTTAAAGTTCTTTTTTCCATTTTCATATTCTTTAATTCAGTACCCCCACCTCTAGGAATCTATCCTAAGGACCTTGACACTGGGGAGAAGCTTTATACACACAGATACTCACCTGTTTAAAACAGTGAAAAGTTAGAGCATCGGTGACCAACTGGCATTACTGTCTATCTACTTGATGGAAGAATACATAAACATTAAAAATAAAATTAGGCCAGGCATGGTGGCTCATGCCTATAATCCCAACACTTTGGGAGGCCAAGGCGGGAGAATCACTTGGGACCAAGAGTTCAAGACCAGCCTGGCCAACAATGCAAGATCCTCTCTCTAAAAAACAACAAAAAAAATTAGTTAGATGTGATGGCACCCCTGTAGTGCCATCTACTTGGGAGACTGAGGCTGGTGGATCCATTGAACCTGGAAGGTTGAGGCTGCAGTGAGCCATGATTGTGCCACTGCACTCCAGTCTGAGCAACAGAGCAAGACCTATCTTAAAAAGATAAGAAGTAGGCCGGGCGCGGTGGCTCAACGCCTGTAATCCCAGCACTTTGGGAGGTCAGGCAGGTGGATCACCTGAGGTCAGGAGTTCAAGACCAACCTGACCAACATGGAGAAACCTGGTCTCTACTAAAAATACAAAATTAGCTGGGCGTGGTGGTGCATGCCTGTAATCCCAGCTACTCGGGAGGCTGAGGCAGGAGAATCACTTGAACCCAGGAGGCGGAGGTTGTGGTGAGCCGAGATCATGCCATTGCACTCCAGCCTGGGCAACAAGAAAAACTCCATCTCAAAAAAAAAAAAAAAGATAAAAAATAAATAAAAATTAAATTAATACTAACCTGGGGAAATGCTGATGGTATGTTAAATGAAAACAACTACACAACATTATATCCTTACCAAAGGTATTATCACAACTGTGGTAACGAACAAGCAAAGAAACTGATGGGCCGAGGAGTGTGAGCCTTGAAGGATTGACACCAAAATGTTAATTTTACTTTTTTCCTCTTCGCTTTACTTTTTTGCAAAATTTCTGTAAGGTTTGCTTTTTTTTTTTTTTTTTTTTTTTGAGACTGAGTCTCGCTCTGTTGCCCAGGCTGGAATGCAGTGGCACGATCTTGGCTCACTGCAGGCTCCTCCTTCTGGGTTCATACCATTCTCCTGCCTCAGCCTCCCAGGTCGCTGGGACTACAGGTGCCCGCCACCATGCCTGGCTAATTTTTTGTATTTTTAGTAGAGACGGGGTTTTGCCATGTTGCCCAGGCTGGTCTTGAACTCCTGGGCTCAAGTGATCCACCCTGCCTTGGCCTCCCAAAGTGTTGGGATTACAGGTGTGAGTCACCGTGACCAGCCTGTGTTCATTTTTATTTGCTAATTTTTGCACACAAACATACCATTTGGGCAAGTTTCTCATCCTCAGTTTTCTCATCCATGAGGTTAGGCTGGTTGTGTGAGGGTACACATTGGGCCTACAGTTGGAACTTCAAGATTGAAAGCCACCATTGCTGCTATTGTGTCAAGCACAGACTGTGTGAACTGGCCATGAACACCTTCTCTGTTGCCTTTTCCCATGATCCTCACCACCACTTTGTGCAGTCAATGCTATAGTGAGGAACTGAGGCTGCAGTGTTGAACCCCTCACCTAAAGCCACACAGTAAGATGACACTGGAAATCAGATCTCCATTGGATTCTGAGGTTTCTGAGAGTCTGGGTGGAGCAGGAACTGGGCTGGGATTGCTGTAATAAACACATCCTGCTTGGGAATAGTCTAAAATCGAGACAGGGAGCATTGTCTGTAAGAAATGCTTAAATCATTGTGGGAAACTGTTACCCAACCACAGACTCTGGACTCCTAGTTTGAAAGATAAATTTTTCTTTTTTCTTTTTTCTTTTTTTTTTGAGACAAGAGACTAAGGTATATTGTTCACATCCCAGCTCTGCAAACCCAAACACTCAATGTTCCCCTAACTGGGATTATTCTGCAGGCTCCAGAGGCACTAAGCATTCTGTTGCTGTTAGTAGCCACCTGCCTAGACGCAGTGGGGGAGATTGACTTGACATGTCCTTGTGAGAGCTATTGTTTTGCTTAAATCTTCGAAGTTTCAGCTCCTTTTACGGGTTCCCTGGTTTTAGATTATTGCACATAGCCATCCTGAAGATTGGCACTGAATAGCTCTATTTTTTGGATTAGTTTCCCAAAATTATAGTTTAAAACCTTGGTCCCTGACAGCTCCATTTTTAGCCTTTTCATCCTTTTTGAGAAGGAACAGATTAGAAAAGAAGGTGAGTTGTTTTTTGGTTGTTAAGACACACACTGTAAACTATTTTTAATTTCAGGGGTTTTGTTTTGGGGATTTTTGTGTTTATTTAGTGCATGCCTAATAAGCTAGCCAGATTAATTCTCTGGAGACCGCTAGAGTATTTTCTTTGTTAACTTGGCAGACACCGCATATGCGAAGAACAAACTGAATGGGAAATGGTATTACTTTGATGATAGCAACGTGTCCCTGGCCTCTGAGGATCAGATAG
Source organism: Theropithecus gelada (assembly GCF_003255815.1). Classification (NCBI taxonomy): domain Eukaryota; kingdom Metazoa; phylum Chordata; class Mammalia; order Primates; family Cercopithecidae; genus Theropithecus; species Theropithecus gelada. Next base: position 90,922,995 of record NC_037669.1, read on the forward strand.
TGGTGAGTAGGCCATGATATGTGGTTCTTCCTCATGTCTTTATGGATTAAAGCTGGGAAGAGCCTCTGTCAGGCTAGTTGGTTATTTCATCATCCTGATGTGACAGTGGGAGCTAGGTGTGACAGAGCTGGCTGGCATTCCTTCAGGGACCTTCATAAATGAGATGCTCAGCTCACTTCAGAGTTCTCTGCACAGGGCTCCTTCCATTCCCTGCTCCCTGGCAGAGCTGGAAGGGTCTCCTCTGTGTGGATATGGCAGATCTTTGAGAGTTTTGGACAACTAGAGAAAAGCTGGGGAAAATGGGTGCTTTTTCCAACCACTGAATGGCCTTTCCCCCTCTTGTATTTTAGACTAAAGCAGCTTATGTGCTATTTTACCAGCGTCGAGATGATGAATTTTATAAGACGCCTTCACTCAGCAGTTCTGGTTCCTCTGATGGAGGGACACGACCAAGCAGCTGTCAGCAGGGCTTGGGGGATGATGAGGCTTGCAGCATGGACACCAACTGATGCTGACTCCACGATCCTGCCACCCTGCAGCACCAGCGTAATCCCCCAGGAGAACATCTTTGACACTCTGCAGACTGCTAGTGTTCTGTCCAAAAACCAGACAAGGAAATACCCTTCTTTTATGAGCAGAAGGGGGAAAAAAAAAAAAAAGACCGTTTACCTAGAAGAAGCTATGTCAAGAGGCTGAATTATTTTTATTTTTAAACAGGTGGTGAGAAATTTCTGTGAAACCTGTGAAGCTGAAAAGGGGGTGGGATGGGGGTACACAATGGAGTATGTCTGATGGATCCCAAAGAATGGAGAGAAACACAGGCGCTGAGTATGGAGCAGCCTGGAGACCCACCCCACCTGCAGGGCTGCCCTGAGCGCCTGGATTTCTGGTTCTGATGCTGATACTAGTCACCCCAAGTAGTCTGCTCACAGTAACCCAAGCCTCAAGTAAACTCCCCTTTCCCTCGCTATGTGCACTGATACGGGTTTATAATTTTTTGAAAGTTACCCACTGAAGCCCATTTCTCCGTTGAGTCATCTTGTAATTTCCAGCTTTCTCCCCGCTAAGGAAATGAAGATATTTAGTGTTGGGGATCCTGGCCTCTCAACCTCCTGTGGAACCCAGCAGTTATGTTACATCCCCTGCTACCCTAGATGAATTAAGACGGTCAAATGCTGCGTGGAACTTTTATTAGATAACACACTTTTTATTAGGTAACACTTAAAGGAAGTCAGTACATAAAACTGCCTGGTGCTGTGTCCCATCCAGTTGTTTCCATGTTGGCTTGAGAACAGAAATCTTTGTGGGAGTTGTCAGCCTGGAAAGGGCTCCAGTTCATGACGATTTAGGGTAGTAATACATTTTGGTGTTACCCAGATGCTTTCTAGAACAGGTTCTTTCCTCATCCCTGCCAAGACTCTTACCGGGACCCGGGTCGAAAGACCCGTCCCCACTCCCACCGAGGGGCCAGCTGCTGCGTGTGGGGCCACAAGGCCTTAAGGAACCGGACGTACGGGTCTGGGCTTTTTTGTTTGACCTTTAACCTAATCCGTGGGGGTCTGGGGCCTGCGCGGGGCGCGCGCATGCGATGACCGTTGGCTGGGTAGGCGTCACTGCGCTGCGGGTGAAGACAAGGACGTGGCTGCGACCTGTCGGAGGGCGGGGTGCGGGGTACGGCCGGGCGGCCTGGGAGCCGCGGTGGGGCGAGAGGCAGTAGCGGGGCGGGCCAGGAAGCTGTGGGAAGTGGGGCGGGGCGTCCTTGGGGCTTCTGGCAGATCGCGGGTTCCTCCGCGATAGCCGAGAACCGCCTACTCCAGGAGGAAAGCCCGAGGGTTGTTGGTCCTGCTGTAGCCAGGGCCAAGCTCCGGGAAATCGTGGCCGTTCAGGGGTAGTTTGCAGCCTTATTTGTAACATTATTGTGTTGCCCTGTGCATTTCCAATGCATTACATAAAGACATGGTCGCTTTTAGGAGAAATGTCTGAAAAACTAAGAAGATGCAGAAAGGAACTGACTGCAGCCATTGACCGGGCCTTTGAAGGAGTTAGTTATTCCCAGGAGTGCACAGGCCGGCGGAGGCTGGAACTGAGCGCTGCGCCGCTCTCCTCCTCGCTGCCCGTGCACAGACTCCTCTGCAGAAGACATCCTCTGGCAGCCTGCTCCTCTGCTGTTCCTTTTGCTGCTGTCCCATGTGCTCCTGAGAATGAGAACCCTGCCTTTGCAACAAACCATGCCCCGGTAAATGCAAAACCACATGCTCTGTGCCCCGAGAGAAAACCTCTGACGAGCAAGGAAAATGTATTGATGCATTCCTCCATTTTGGCATCTGAAAGAGAGTCTTGGAGAACTGCAGGAGAGGGGGAAAACTGGAGAAAAGAAAATTTAAGGTGATTCTGATTTTGATAGCTTAACAGCTACAATTAAGGGGATTCTTGTTTTTGAAAAAATTGTTGAAGATCCTAGATTTAGTTTATGACAGTGCTCTTACCTCCTCTTGGCAACTCTGTGACTGCATTTGGGGAGTTCATAGACATTCTTCAGAATCTGGCCTAGGAAACAGTTGTATTTTGTGTATGTGTTCCAGTTGAGGGGCTAGTTGTCAATCGTTGATGTCAAACCAGTCATGGAAACCACTTTGCAGTACCCAAAGGGGTAGTGGATGTAAAATAACCTGGTGTTTAAAATAACCTTATTTTTTAAGTTGCAGAAACAAAAGTCTTAATTCCATCTTAACTTCTGTGTTTGAATCTGGACACTGGGGCCTTTGATACCCTCCTTTGCCCACATTAGGGAGAGGCTGAATTGAAGTCTGGGCCCTACTTCCTGGCTTATCTTTGCCTCTGCTCCCCACTCTTACCCCAGAGTTTTTTGGACCATCACCAGGTCTCCTCTAGACTTTTTCTTCTCCCAAGTAACTTGAAATTGCCTGGTCCCAGACAGCTTGACTTGGAGAAGGGATGAACATAAGAGATGAAGCTTCAAAGTTCTGCCATCTTGGCTGCTTCATAGGAAGGGAATAAAGAGGCCATTTAATTCATTCAGCTCCACAAAAAATTTTTTTCCTTTCAACTCCACAAATAAATTGGTACTCATAAGCAGTGCAGGCCTTATTGGGTGTGGTGGCACGCCTGTAATCTCAGCACAGGGAGGCTGAGGTGGGTGGCTCGCTTGAGGTCTGGTGAAACCCTGTCTCTACTAAAAACACAAACAGTAGCCGAACGTGGTGGCGCGCATCCATAATCCCAGCTACTCGGGAGGCCGGGGCAGGAGAATTGCTTGAACCCAGGAGGCAGAGATTGCAGTGAGCTGAGATCTTGCCACGGCACCCCAGCCTGGGTAACAGCAAGACTCCATCTAAAAAAAAAAAAAAAAAAAAATGTTGGGCATAGTGGCTCACGCCTGAATCCCAGCACTTTGGGAGGCTGAGGCGGATGGCTCACCTGAGGTCAGGAGTTTGAGACCAGCCTGGCCAACATGGTGAAACCCGTTTCTACTAAAAATAGAAAAATTAGCTGGGCGTGGTGGTGGCCGCCTGTAATCCCAGCTACTCCAGAGACTGAGGCAGAAGAATCGCTTGAACCCGGGAGGCAGAGGTTGCAGTGAGCTGTGATTGCGCCATTGCACTCCAGCTTGGGGGACAAGAGTGAGACTTCGTCTCAAAAAAATAAAATAATAAAAATAAATAAATAAATGAAACAAACAAATGCAGGCTGGGTGAGGTGGCTCGTGCCTGTATTCCCAGCACTTTGGGAGACCGAGGTGAGTGGATCATCTGTGCCCAGGAGTTCGAGACCAGCCTGGGCAACATGGCTAAACCCTGTCTCTAAAAAAGAAAAAAAATTAATAGTCTGATACAGTCATGTGAGTCTGTAATACAGTCATGTGAGTTATTATGGTAAAGCTGTTAGTCAGTTTCTCCACTGACGTAGCAGTTTCCAATTGTCCTCTAATCAAAGCATAAATGACAAGATCACCAGTAAGTTTTTGTCTTTGAGATTATCTAAAACTGAGTTTCCCTTCAATATTTTCTTGAAAGAGAATCTAATTCCCCACCTTTTCTTCCCCCCAACCTGGGGGCTGCAGGAAAGATATGGAGAGAGATTTGAAGGCTGACTCAAACATGGCACTCAACAATTCTAGCCAAGAGGTCACAAAGGATCTGCTTGAAATGATCGGTGAGTACAGTGGGCCAGTCCGTCCTGTCCTTGGGAAGATAGGTCCTTCACATGGGTCTGAGTCAGCAAGTATCTCAGATTTAAGAAACACTCTCGGCCGGGCACAGTGGCTCATGCCTGTAATCCCAGCACTTTGGGAGGCCGAGGCGGGCAAATCACGAGGTCAGGAGTTCAAGACCAGCCTGACCAATATGATGAAACCCCGTCTCTATTAAAAATACAAAAATTGGCTGGGCCCGATGGCTCACACCTATAACCCCAGCATTTTGGGAGGCCGAGGCAGGCGGATCACGAGGTCAGGAGATTGAGACCATCCTGGCTAACATGGTGAAACCCCATCTCTACTAAAAAATATAAAATATTAGCCGGGCATGGTGGCGGGCTCCTGTAGTCCCAGCTACTTGGGAGGCTGAGGCAGGAGAATGGCGTGAAACCAGGAGGAGGAGCTTGCAGTGAGTCGAGATCGTGCCACTGCACTCCATCCTGGGCAACAGAGCGAGACTCAGTCTCAAAAAAAAAAAAAAAAAAAATAGCTGGGCGTGGTGGTGCACACTTGTAATCCCAGCTACTCGGGAGGCTGAGGCAGGAGAATTGCTTGAACCTGGGAGGCAGAGGTTGCAGTGAACCGAGATCGCACCACTGCACTCCAACCTGGGGGACAGAGTGAGACTCTGTCTCAAAAAGAAAAAAAAAAGAAACACTCTCTTCTAGTTTGAGTACCATACCAAGATCTGTCTCTTAAAATTTTTTTTAATTAGCTGGTCACAGTGGTATGTGCCTGTAATCCCAGCTACTAGGGAGGCTGAGGTGGAAGGATCACTTGAGCCCAGGAGTTCAAGCTACTGTACTACAGCCTGGGCAACTGTATGAGATCCCATCTCAAAAAAAAACACCACCACCACTTTTTGCAGGGCGAGACAGAGTCTCATAATATTACTCAAGCTGGAGTGCGTGGTACAATCACAGTTCACTGCAGCCTCAACCTCCCTGGGCTCAGGTGATCTTCCCAGCTCAGCCTCCCAAGTAGCCGTAGTACTATAGTAGTACTACAGGTGCACGCCACCATGATTGGCTAATTTTTGTATTAGAGTTTTGCTATGTTGTCCAGGCTGGTCTCGAACTCCTAGGCTCAGGTGATCCATTTACTGTAGCCTCCCAGTGCTGGGATTATAGGCAACAGCCATAACGCCTGGCCAAAACACTCTTATCTTTTTATTTGGTAGATTTGTTTTGCTCAGACTCTGCATTGAGTATAGAACTGAATGTTAACAAACCCTGTTCCTTCCCTCATACAATTGATTATCTTGTGAGGTGATACATCAATCAGGTCATGTCATAAATGTCTAGATACATTGAGTCCCTGAAGGCAAGGGATGGTGGCCACTAGGACATGGTGATTGAGCTTAGATTTTTAGGAAACAGGACATAGGCAAAAAGGAGAGAATAGTTTAGCTGGGGTCGGTAATTAAAGGTTAGGAGAAGGGCTGGGCACAGTGGCTCACACCTTTAATCCTAGCACTTTGGGAGGCAGAGGCAGGCAGATCACTTGAAGTCAGGAGTTCGAGACCAGCCTGGGCAACATGGTGAAACCCCTTCTCTACTAAAAACACAAAAAATTAGCCAGGTGTGGTGATGCACGCCTGTAATCCCAGCCACTTGGATGGCTGAGGCATGAGAATTGTTTCAACCTAGGAGACAGAGGGCAGAGGTTGCAGTGAGCCGAGATCACACCACTGCCCTCCAGCCTGGGTGACAGAACGAGACTCTGTCTCAAAAAAAAAGAAAAAAAAAGATTAGGAGAACAATTAGAAGTCAAAAGCTTTCCTATAATTCTACTACCCAGAGATAACCACTGTTAATACAGTATAGCATACATCCTGTCAGACTTTTTTTCTACATACAAATCTCTGTGTCTTGTATGTGAACTACATGTGCTCTATTTTTTGTCTTGTCTTTTTATTATTAGTAGTAGTAGTAGTATTTTTTATAGAGACGAGGTCTTGCTTTGTTACCCAGGCCGGTCTTGAACTCCTGGTCTCAAGTGATACTCCTGACTCAGCCTCCCAAAGTGCTGAGTTTACAGGCACACCATGCCAATGTGCCCTGTTTTTAAAAAACTCATACTACAGCTCCTAGTAAAGGGATGTATAACCTTGGGTGCTACCTGAAGCTGTTGTTTCTGAAGGGTCTCCAGGTTATGAGGGAGGAAAGGGAGGCCTGGTGAGGGTAGGTACTCACCCTGGGCCACAAAGTAAAACCCCTGTCAGCCTGTGAGTCTCCTCCAGTAGCTCCAGGAGGTAAACTGAAGTCATTACTGCCTCTACCCACCATCTCCCTTGGCCTTCACCAACATCAGGGAGCCTTTTTTTGAGACAGGGTCTCACTCTGTTGCCCAGGCTGGTCTCAAACTCCTGGGCACAAGTGATTCTTCTACCTCAGCCTCTCAAGTTGCTGGGATTGCAGGTACACACCACTGCTCCTGGCTGGGCAGCATTTTGATTACCCTAAAGCCCTTGTTTTTTTTTTCACATTATGTCTTGTCATCCCTGAGAGCCAGGACAGACAACCATGTACATTTCTATATCCTCACACTTACACCTTTCTGGGGGATTGGCATGTAGTTGGAGTAAAAGCTTGGGCCTGAAAGGAAGGTACCAAACCCACCTTAATTTGGCAGTCTGGCAGCCTGCCTGTCCTGGGGCAGGAATGCCTGCTTTTGCATAATCCCTGACGAATGACAACCCATTCATGGTTTTTAACTTGCACCTGAAATGTCTTCAGAAACCTTCCACTGGAATTGTAAAGCTGAATGTTCTTATTTTTAAGACCATACAAGCATCCGAACTATTGAAGAATTGGCTGGAAAAATAGAATTTGAAAACGAGTTGAACCACGTGTGTGGTCATTGCCAAGATTCACCCTTCAAAGAGGAAGCCTGGGCCCTGCTCATGGACAAGAGCCCTCAGAAGGCCTCAGATGCTGACCCTGGCAGCCTCAAACGGGCTTTTGATGATCATAATATCATTGAGACTGTTCTGGACTTGGAAGAGGACTACAATGTGATGACCTCTTTGAAATACCAAATTGAGTAAGGACAGTTGATCTAAGCTTTGATTCCTTACAGCAGGAGGCTGCCCTTCAGCCTGAGCAGAAGCAGCCACAGTGGCCGTCAGGGGCCACATTTCTCAAAAGATTGGCAGAACCTGAATTACCAGACCCTTTTAAAATCCCAGTTATGTCCCTTTTTAAGCTGTGAGACCAGTTTTCTTGAATTCCATTGCTTTGAAATGTTTCCTATTACTGATTTTTTTTTTTTTTTTTTTTTTACTTTCCTTGACATCTCGAATGTGTTTTTTTGATCAATGTTCAATATACCCAGTACCCATGGTAGGTGTGGGTTGTGGGCCTCTGCTGTGTCTCTTGGTGTTCTTTTCCATGGACCCCTAAAAAAGTGCAGGAGTGGCCAGGCACAGTGGCTCACACCTGTAATCCCAGCACTTGGGGAGGCCAAGGCGAGTGGATCACTTGAGGTCAGGAGTTTTGAGACCAGCCTGGCCAACATGGGGACACCCCATCTCCACTAAAAATACAAAAATAAGCCAGGAGTGGTGGTGTGCACCTGTAGTCCCAGCTACTTGGGAGGCTGAGGCAGGAGAACTGCTTGAACCCAGAGGCAGAGGTTGCAATAAGCCTAGATGGCAACGCTGCACTCCATCCTGGGTGACAGAGCAAGACTCCATCTCAAAAAAAAATAATAATTTAGCTGGGCGTGGTGGTTCATGCCTGTATTTCCATCTACTTGGGTGGGGGCTGAGGTGAAAGGATCACTTGAGGCCAAGAGGCGGAGGTTGCAGTGAGCTGAGATCACGCCACTGCACTCCAGCATAGGTGACAGAGTGAGACCCTCTCTCAAAAGAAAAAAACGGGGAAGAAAGGAAACTGAATCTCAGGGAAGTGCCCACCTCCTGAGCTAATAAGAAGGAAGGAATATGGGGGTGAGGCAGAGCTGACGAAAGGCTGTTTTTTGCTTTGATTGTTTTTAAAGACCAAGTGAAGTATAGTATAAAAAGGGGAGAAAGAGTGGAACAAGGAGTTAGATCCGTAACTGTCAGTAGTCAATTGAGATAACTCACTACCTTTGGACCAGCCAGGGCTGTTTATAAGTGCTAAAGCCTGAACAAACCAAAGAGTTGGGGAGAAAGGCCTAATAGCTGAGTGATTGCTGAACAGACTGTCCTTCAGGCCAGTGACTCTGGCATAGGGCCGGCTGCATAGCCAGCAACACCCCTTACCACAGGTCTAGTGATTCCTCTGGGCTCGAAGGTGGAGGCTACACACCCACTCATTAGCAGAGGTTGGCCTGGCACCTGCTGGCGCCCCAAGAACTATAGTATGGTTAGACCCTGGCCACTTGATTGCATGTGCCTCCCCAGTGGGCATGCCCTGGTTCCCAACCAGTTGTGGTCACTGTCACTGCCCTGCCTGGGGCAGGAGTAGAGGTTAAGACTAACTAGAGGCTCCTTCCAGGCCGCCTACCACTCAGTCCTTGCAGGAGGTAACACACTTGATAAGCATTCACAGCCTGTGGAGTCAGAGGCCAATTTCTTCTCCCTGAGCAAGAAGAATGGAAGCAAATGAGAAGTGCTCACAGCATGCTCGACTGCCCCTGCTCAGGTGAAGAATAGCCTGTCTGGATGGAGAGATGTCAGGTTACTTGATACTCAGAAAAACAGGTCTCAAAACAGTGCCTTCCAAATAATACATGTGGTTGTGGACACTCTTCTATAGATGAGGTGGAGCTTAATTCCTGTCCTTACCCCCATATTCCCACCTCATTACCACCCTTTGAAGGTGAACTAGACTTAATGATTCTTCCCACGATTAAAGTGGGAAAAGGGAAAAGTCACAAATTTATAGTGGGAAAGCCTGGCAGACACCTAACCAAGTGATGTCATATATATGTCATGAGAGGGGTACATCACTTCCCTGGTATTCCTACCAAAAACCAAAATTCCCAGTATATGATCATGAGACAAATATTAGACAAATCCAGATGTGGGGGACATTCTACAGGATACCTGGCCAGAACTCAAGACTGTCGAGATGGCCGGGTGCAGTGGCTCATGCCTATAATCCCCAACACTTTGGGAGGTTGAGGTGGGCAGATCACTTGAGGTCACGAGTTCGAGATCGGCCTGGCCAACATGGCGAAACCCCATCTCTGCTAAAAGTACAAAAATTAGCCAGGCGTCATGGCATGTGCCTTTAGTCCTAGCTACACAGGAGGCTGAGGCAGGAGAATTGCTTGAACCCAGGAAGGGGAGGTTGCAGTGAGCCAAGATCGCATCACTGCACTCCAGCCTGGGCAACAAGTGAGACTCCACCTCAAAAAAAAAAAAAGACTGTTGAGGTCATGAAAAATAAAGAAAGACTCAAAAACTATCAACAGACTACTAAAGACCAAGAAGACAGAATGGCTAAATGCAACATGGAATCCTGGAGTGCATCCTGGAACAGAAAGAGAACATTATTGGAAAAACTGATAAAACTTGAATAAAAACTAGTGTTTAATGTATTGATGTCAGTTTCTCAGTTTTGACAAATGTATCAGAGTTATGTAACATGTTAACATTAGAGAGGCTGAGTGAAGGATATATATGAAGTATCTTTTCTGTAAATCTAAAGTTATCCCCAAACTTAAAATGCATGTAATTGCACTTTGGATCAAGTGCAGTTGATCTCAAGTTTGTGAAAATGTGTATGAGCTCATGTGCAAAAAAAACTTTTGGGAGTGAGGGTATAGTCTTTTTTTGTCATCTGTATTTTCTAATTTATCTGCAGTGGATATGTATCAATCACTTCTTTAAAGACAAAAGCAGTTAGTTTTAAAATCCTCATCTCTAGTCAACTAGCCATGGACATCCTTCACAAAGTACCTGTCCAGCAGACCCAACTTTCAGTTTCTGAAGTGGAGTCTAGGGGCCACAACAGGAGGGCTTGGCAGGACCCTGACACAAGGGCAGTCCTTTTCTGGGGGAGCTAGATCCTCAGGAGCTGGATTCTCTAGGTCTCAGGAGCTTAGTTAGTTCACTGGTTTACTACTGGTCAGGGCCTGGCCCCTCTCAGGTGGGGCTTTGCAGGCGTGGCTGTATTAAATGGGGATCTAGCCGGGCAGGGTGGTTCACGCCTGTAATCCCAGCACTTTGGGAGGCTGAGGTGGGTGGATCACTTTAGGTCAGGAGTTTGAGACCAGCCTGGCCAACATGGTGAAACCCTGTCTCTACTAAAAATACAAAAATTAGCCGGCCTTGTGGCACATGCCTGTAGTCCCAGCTACTTGGGAGGCTGAGGCAGAAGAATCGCTTGAACCCAGGAGGCAGACATTGCAATGAGCTGAGATCGTGCCACTGCACTCCAGCCTGGGTGACAGAGTGAGACTGTTGTCTCAAAAAAAATTTTAAAAATGGGGATCTATCTATCCCTAACTCTAGAAGACTTTGAAATTTATTTTTTTTTACCTACCTGGAGTAGAGATGGGAATGAGGGCCCAGCACAGGGTGAGGATGGGGAATGAGGGAGAATACAGGCTCTCCCTGGCCAGAGAGACAGGTATGTCTTTGCTTAAGCAAAGCCTTTATGTAAAAATTCAGATTTGCCAAACAGGCAATTCGTCCTGGAATCCTTGAATGTGGAACTTTTCCTCACTGTAGAAATGCAGCTGTACAGTCAAGCAGGTGAGCCCTGAGCCTCTCCATGGCAGTCCCAGATTAGCAGTGAGTGGGCACATAGGCCTCCTCATTTCCCTGCTGACACGATCTGTCTCTGCATCTCTGGCACCCTGAGGTGCCCAAGAAGAACTTCCCGCCTTCGTCATCTGAATCTATACAGTGGGCAGATACATGCTTATTTGCTCAGAACAGGGTTTGGGGAGCTGTTCTCCAGGGATTTAGTTGGAGGGGGAACAGGTGCCCAGAATTTTAATAAAACTTCCTCAGGTTTGTAAGGAGCTAGGACCAAATATTTCTCAGGCAGACTTGCTAGTTGACCTTGTTCGTGACTGAGAAACTTTAAATGTTTTACATCATTCAGTTCTCTCCCCCACAGTTCATCTTGGCAAGCCAAACAATCACTGAATTGTTTCCATGGAAACACCAAACTGCAATTTGGATTACCAGAATCAAAATAGAAACAAGACAGCTTCAAAAATAAATAGCTTTGGAACTTGCTAGTTGCAAACTGCAAATTGAAGCCATAGCACAAGGCATATGAGAAGCTGGACCCATCCAACCCTATGACAAAAGGGTTTCCAGGATCTATGGCTGCATCCCACCAGTGTTAATGCCAAAGCCACTAGAAACCAGGGTTGTAAGCCAACTGATGATAAACTTTGTAACAATACTTAAGGGAAGAGCTGGTCTTTAGAAGCTTCTAGAAGGAGAGATTTAAGAGCTGGAGGGGAAGGCTGAGAAGAAAGGGCAGGAACAAGGAGAGAGATAAGTGAATGGCAGAGTGAAGTTCCAGCAGGGAGCACAGAGTCACAGCCGAGGCCTGGGAGAAAAGCAGCAATTCTTTTTTTTTTTTTCTGAGACAAGAGTCTTGGTCTGTTGCCCAGGCTGGAGTGCAGTGGCGTGATCTTGGATCAATGCAACCTCCGCCTCCCAGGTTCAAGGGATTCTTCTGCCTCAGCCTCCTGAGTAGCTGGGATTACAGGTGTGCGCCACCACTCTTGGCTAATTTCTGTGTTTTTAGTAGAGATGGGGTTTCACCATGTTGGTCAGGCTGGTCTCGAACTCCTGACCTCGTGATCCGCCTGCCTCAGCCTTCCAAAGTGCTGGGATTACAGGCGTGAGCCACCGCGTCCGGCCAGCAGTTCTTTCAAAGAGGACATTAAAAAGGGCTGGCTGCAGACTGGAAATGATGACCCGGCCCTCAGTTCATTCCGATTCCTGTGTTCCCCACACTCACAGGCATCACTGCCTGTGTAGTCACATGGATCGGGTTCTAGATTGTGAACTCTTGCCAGTTGAGCTCTGGGAGCACTTACATTAGCACACCTCTGCCTCTGTGAGGCTCAGGCCACCACAATTGGCACTGGGATGTACCTTCTCATCTCTAGGACTCAGGGTTCCCCTTACCCATCTGCCTGCTGTGCCCCTCACTCTTAGGCTAGGGGATCTAACTCCTGGCACACCTGCCCTGACTCCTTAGCATTCTCCTGGGCCCACCCCACCACCATCTCTTTCAATCCCAGAGATGTCCAACAGCATCCGAAGACCAGAAGGAAGGAGACAGACAACCTGGGGGCCTATATCCCGCACCTTTCACTCAGGAATGCAGTGATAGAGTAACACCATTCTGCCAACTGGTGAAACTGTGAGTTGTCAATGTTCAAAGGTCAGTGGAGATTTGTAAAAGGGGCCTAGCTCAGGCCAATCTCCCCCCTGAAATGGCTAGACCAGGGGCTCACCGCAGGAGAATGGTGTGAACCCAGGAGGCGCAGATCACGCCACTGCACTCCAGCCTGGGCAACAGAGCAAGATTCCGTCTCAAAAAAAAAAAAAAAAATAGAGACTTTGTCGTGCCTAGGCTAGAGTGCAGTGGCAAGATCTTGGCTCACTGCAACCTCTGTCTCCTGGGTTCAACCAGTTCTCCTGCCTGAGCCTCCCAAGTAGCTGGGATTACAGGCGCCCGTTACTACGTCCGGCTAATTTTTGTATTTTTAGTAGAGAAGGCGTTTCACCATGTTGGCCAGGCTGGTTTTGAACTCCTGATATCAAGTGATCTGCCTTCCTTGGCTTCCCAAAGTGCTGGGATTACAGGCGTGAGCCACTGTGCCCGGCCCAGAGTGGTACTTTTTTTTTTTTTTTGAGATGGAGTCTCACTCGGCGTCCCAAAGTGCTAGTACTATAGGCATGGGCCACTGTGCCCAGCTTCAGAGTGGTACTTCTGATTGAGCCACAAGATGTTTTAATGTGGTAGCAAAGACCAATGAGTCATGCAAACTGTGGGAGGCCTTGGGAAGCCAATACACCTGATTATAGATGATTATTGAACAGGCTCTGGGCCAGGTGCAGTGGCTCAAGCCTATAATCCCAGTACTTTGGGAGCCCAAAGCGGGAGGATCACTTGAGCCCAGCAGTTTGAGATCAGTCTGGGAAACAGGGAGACACCATCTCTATTTTTAAATTTTGTGTGCGTGTGTGTGTGGCAGGGTCTCACTCTTTCACCCAGGCTGAAGTGCAGTGGTGTGATGTCGGCTCACTGCAACCTCCGCTTCCCAGGTTGAAGTGATTTTCCTGCCTCAGCCTCCCAAGTAGCTGTGATTACAGGCTCCTGCCACCACACTCGGCTAATTTTTTATTTTTTGTGGAGATGAAGTTTTGCCATGTTGGCCAGGCTGGTCTGGAACTCCTGACCTCAAGCGATCCACCTGCCTTGGCCCCCCAAAATACTGGGATTACAGGCGTGAGCAACCATGCCCAGCCTATATTTAATTTTTTTTTTTTTTTTTTTGAGACGGAGTTTTGCTCTTGTTGCTCAGGCTGGAGTACAATAGTGCGATCTCTGCTCACTACAAATTCCACCTCCCAGATTCAAGTGATTCTCCTGCCTCAGCCTCCCGAGTAGCTGGGATTACAGGCAGCTACCACCACACCTGGCTAATTTTTTGTATTCTTAGTAGAGATGGGGTTTCTCCATGTTGGTCAGGCTAGTCTCAAACTCCCGACCTCAGGCAATCTGCCCACCTCAACCTCCCAAAGTGCCGGGATTACAGGCATGAGCCACCGCACCTGGCCCTTTTTAAAAAGTTTTTTATAAAAAAAAATTAGGCCAGGCGTGGTGGCTCAAGCCTGTAATCCCAGCACTTTGGGAATCTTGCATGATACCACTACACCAGCGGCGCCGTCAATCCCAGCACTTTGGGAGGCCGAGATGGGTGGATCATGAGGTCAGGAGATCGAGACCATCCTGGCTAACATGGTGAAACCCCGTCTCTACTAAAAAATACAAAAAAACTAGCCAGGCGAGATGGTGGGCGCCTGTAGTCCCAGCTACTCGGGAGGCTGAGGCAGGAGAATGAAGTGAACCCAGGAGGCGGAGCTTGCAGTGAGCCAAGATCAGGCCACTGCACTCTAGCCTGGGTGACAGAGCGAGACTTCATCTCAAAAAAAAAAAAAAAAAAAAAAAAAAAATTAAAGGCTGGGTGCAGTGGCTCACACCTGTAATCCCAGCACTTTGGGAGGCCGAGGCGGGTGGATCGTGAGGTCAGGCGTTCAAGACCAGCCTGGCCAAGAAGGTGAAACTCCATCTCTACTAAAAACAAAATTTCCCGGGCATGGTGACAGGCACCTATAATCCCAGCTACTTGGGAGGCTGAGGCAGAAAATTTCTTGAACCCAGGAGGCAGAGGTTGCGGTGAGCTGAGATTGCGCCATTGCACTCCAGCCTGGGCGACGAGCAAGGCTCTGTCTAAAAAAAAAAAAAAAAAGAAAAAAAAAAAGAAAAAGAAAAAGGCTCTGTCATCCAGAAATAATCTGAGGCTCATATTATTTGCATTCTTCTTGGAATGTGTGGGAGAACATTAATATTTTAGGTTCCAACTAAATATCTAGAGGGAACAAAGATTTACTCAGGAAATCTATTTGACAATGGATCCCAGCCGAAGTGGGGAAGGACTCTGTGTTCTAGACTGTCTGGAAAATGCCTGATTTGACAAAGAGTTTTGGCCTCAGGCCTGGCATAAACTCGGCTCATGCCTGTAATCCCAGCACTTTGAGAGGCTGAGTAGGACCGATCACTTGAACCCAGGGGTTCAAGACCAGCCTGGGCAACATGGTGAAACCCCATCCCTACAAAAAATATAAAAATTAGCCGGGTGTGGCCAGGCCCAATGGCTCACGCCTGTAATCCCAGCACTTTGTAAGGCTGAGGCAAGCAGATCACTGGAGGTCAGTTTAGCTTGAGACCAGTGTGGCCCACAGGGCAAAACCCTGCCTTTACTAAAAATGCAAAAGTTAGCTGGGTTGTGGTGATGGGTGCCTATAATCCCAGCTACTCTGGAGGCTAAGAAAATGGCTTGAGTCCAGGAGGTCAAGGCTGCAGTGAGCTGAGAGCGCACCACTACACTCCAGCCTGGGTGACAAAGTGAGACTCTGTCTCAAAAAAACAAAAAAGGCCGGGCGCGGTGGCTCAAGCCTGTAATCCCAGCACTTTGGGAGGCTGAGACGGGCGGATCACGAGGTCAGGAGATCGAGACCATCCTGGCTAACACGGTGAAACCCCGTCTCTACTAAAAAATAAAAAAAAATTAGCCGGGCGAGGTGGCGGGCGCCTGTAGTCCCAGCTACTCGGGAGGCTGAGGCAGGAGAATGGCGGGAACCCAGGAGGCGGAGCTTGCAGTGAGCTGAGATCCGGCCACTGCACTCCAGCCCGGGCGACAGAGCGAGACTCCGTCTCAAAAAAAAAAAAAAAAAAAAAAAAAAAATAGAGGCAGAGTCAGGCCTGGCATGGTGGCTCACGCCTGTAGTCCCAGCACTTTGGGAGGCCAAGGTGGGCAGATCATGAGATCAGGAGTTCGAGACCAGCCTGGCCAACGTGATGAAACCCCATCTCTACTAAAAATACCACAATTAGCTGGGTGTGGTGACAGGCGCCTGTAATCCCAGCTACTCAGGAGGCTGAGGCAAGAGAATCATTTGAACCTGGGAGGCAGAGGTTGTAGTGAGCCGAGATTGCACCATTGCACTCCAGCCTGGGCAACAAGCGTGAAACTCTGTCTCAAAAAAAAAAAAAGAAAAAAGAGGCAGAGTCTCACTGTGTTGCTGAGGCTGGTCCCAAACTCTTGGACTAAAGAGATTCTCCCTCTTCTGCCTCCTAAATGCTGGGATTACAGGTATGAACCATCGTGCCAGGCTGCAACTATCTTTTTTGAGAGCAGACAGGCTGTTTTCTGGGCACTTTGGGTGAGAGGAGTTGCTGGGAACTGATCTGGGAGAGAAAGCACCTTGACAGGAGCCCTTTGGAGCTTCTGAGGCAAAACATGAAAAGGAGAAATTGGCTGAGCACGATGGCTCATGCCTATAATCCCAGCATTTTGGAAATCGAGGTGAGCAGATCACCTGAGGTCAAGAGTTCAAGACCAGCCTGGCCAACATGGTGAAGCCCCATCTCTATTAAAAGTACAAAAATTAGCTGGTGTGGTGGCAGGCGCTGTAATCCCAGCTACTCTGGTGGCTGAGGCAGGAGAGTCGCTTGAACCCGGGAGGCGGAGATTGCAGTGAGCTGAGGTTGCACCATTGCACTCCAGTCTGGGCCACAAGAGCGAAACACCATCTCAAATAATACATAGATAGATAGATAGATAGATAGATAGATAGATAGATAGATATAGATAGATAACTTGTGAATGTCAAGAAAATTAGGTACTGCAATCAGCTTCATTTCCATCCTTGGGCTGTAGCTGGAGTTGTATCAGAGGGAGAAGCCCCTGGTGGCTTTTTGTTTGTTTTTTTGAGACAGTCTCGCACTATCGCCTACGCTGTAATGCAGTGGTGTGATCCTGGCTCACTGCAACTTCTGCCTCCCGGGTTCAAGCGATTTTCCTGTCCCAGTCTCCCAAGTACCTGGGATTACGGCACCTGCCACCATGCCCAGCTAATTTTTTGTATTTTTAGTAGAGATGGGGTTTCACCATGTTGGCTAGGCTGGTCTCGAACTCCTGACCTCGTGATTCACCTGCCTCAGCCTCCCAAAGTGCTGAGATTACAGGCATGAGGCACCGCGCCCAGCGCTGTGTGGCTTTTTAGGCCCCAGGACCATAGGCTTCCCCCCACATCTGCCCCTGGGTAGCCACATACAGTTCCAGGAACATCTAAAGAGCCAAAGATATTGATTTCCTAGGGACATGCTTGGATGCTTGGGCTGTGACACCCTTGCCAAACCTGGCAGGAACATAGTAGTTAATTTTTTTTTTTTTTTTTTTTTTTGAGACGGAGTCTCCCTCTGTCGCCCAGGCTGGAGTGCAGTGGTGTGATCTCAGCTCACTGCAACCTCCCCCTCCTGGGTTCATGCCATTCTCCCGCCCCAGCCTCCAGAGTAGCTGGGACTACAGGCACCCGCCACCATGCCCAGCTAGTTTTTTGTATTTTTAGTACAGATGGGGTTTCCCGTGTTAGCCAGGATGATCTTGATCTCCTGACCTCGTGATCCACCCACCTCGGCCTCCCAAAGTGCTGGGATTACAGGCGTGAGTCACTGCACTTGGCCTAATTTTTTTTTTTTAAACCTTAGGAATAAATTAAGAAATGATATCTTTTTCTGATGATCCCCAGAGACAGGCAGTGTAATTTTAATTAACCCAGTCTTATTAGGAGATAAGTTTACTCTTCATTCTACAAAGACACTTAACTCATGGAACACTGAGTCACTCTGACCCTTGACTTCATTACACAAAATGAAATACTTCTGAAGAAATACAGAATTTCTTAACTCGTAGCAGGATCAAAGAACAAAGGGTCCTGCTTTCGCATTTCAAAGTTGGACACAGTTCTCAAAAAGGCCACAAATACTTATGGAGTCTCAACTCTAAATTAAAATGACTAATCATTAAACTGTTCAATTTAGAGTAATAAAAGATGTGTAGATACAGACCCCTCTGGCCTATAGTCAGTCTGGGAAGGGTTAGAAAGAACCAACCCTTTGTGTGGCTGGGCTCCTTCCATATCTTCCTTGCACAAGCAATGAAACCCAGCAGGGAAAGCAGTGGAGCTGGCAGAAGGCAGAGTGAGAAGACACCCAGTGAGGACTGAAGGGAGAGGAGAGGCCAGGGCAGCCTCAGGTACAGCTCATACCTTAACTTCCTTGGCCTCAGAGAGGGTTGCTGTGATTGCCCATGGCTCCCTACAGGCCACAGGAGGCCCTTGGTCTGGAAATGAGAGTGAGAGCAGTTTAGGCTGGTGTCTGGCAGCCCTGCCATAGGTGTCCCAGGAAAATTCAACTCCTCCATAATGAGATTTTGATGGGACACACATCCCTGAAAATAATGTAAAAAATAAGAAACAAGAACCATTGCTTTCTACAGTGGTCCACTCAGTGGCCCCAATGTTATTTACTGTACTGGCTTGGAAATGGGCAAATTCTGGAAACTATCCAACCCATGAGGATTTTCCCCTTCATATAATACAGGAAAGGGAAAAACCAGTTTGAATGGGTTATGTTTATTCAAAATCATCTTGTGAGAGCCTTAGGAACTAAAAAGATGGTATCTGATTTTCATGGTTTTTTTTGTTTTTTTTTTTTGAGACAGAGTCTCACTCTGTCACCCAGGCCGGAGTGCAGTGGCATGATCTCGGCTCACTGCAACATTTAACTCCCGGGTTCAAGTGATTCTTCTGCCTCAGCCTCCAGGATAGCTGGGACTACAGGTACGTGCCACCATGCCCAGCTAATTTTTGTATTTATTTATTTATGTTTTTTGAGACAGAGTCTCGCTCTGTCGCCCAGGCTGGAGTGCAGTGGCGCAATCTTGGCTCACTGCAAGCTCCGCTCCCGGGTTCATGCCATTCTCCTGCCTCAGCCTCCTGAGTAGCTGGGACTACAGGCGCCCGCCACCACGCCCGGCTAATTTTTTTGTATTTTTAGTAGACACAGGGTTTCACCGTGTTAACCAAGATGGTCTCGATCTCCTGATCTCGTGATCCGCCCGCCTCAGCCTCCCAAAGTGCTGGGATTACAGGCTTGAGCCACGCACCCGGCCTAATTTTTGTATTTTTAGTAGAGGTGGGGTGTCACCATATTGGCCAGGCTAGTCTCGAACTCCTGACGTCGTGATCCACCCGCTTCGACCTCCCAAAGTGCTGGGATTACAGGTGGGCGCCCTGATTTTCTTTTTTTAAATTTTTTAATTTTTTTTTTTTGGTTTTTTTGTTTTTTTTGAGACGGAGTCTCGCTCTGTCGCCCAGGCTGGAGTGCGGTGGCGCAATCTCCACTCACTGCAAACTCCGCCTCCCGGGTTCAGGCCATTCTCCTGCCTCAGCCTCCCGTGTGGCTGGGACTACAGGCGCCCGCCACCACACCCGGCTAATTTTTTTTGTATTTTTAGTAGAGACAGGGTTTCTTTCCTTCTTTCTTTTGAGATGGGGCCTCCCTTGCTCTGTTGCCCAGGATGGAGTGCAGCAGCGCGATCTCGGCCCACTGCAAACTCCTCCCCCTCCCGGGTTCTTGCCATTCTCCTGCCTCAGCCTCCTGGGTAGCTGGGACTACAGGCACCTGCCACCACGCCTGGCTAATTTTTTTTTTTTTTTTTTTTTTGTATTTTTAGTAGAGACAGGATGTCACTGTGTTAGCCAGGATGGTCTCGATCTTCTGACCTCGTGATCCACCCGCCTCGGCCTCCCAAAGTGCTGGGATTACAGGCGTAAGCCACCACTCCTGGTCTCTGATTTTTCATTTTTAAGAGACAGGGTCTTGGTCTGTCACTCAGAGGGGAGGTACAGTGGCACAATCATAGCTCACTGTAACCTCAAACTCCTGGGCTCAAGTGATCCTCCCATCTCAGCCTTCCAAGTAGCTGAGACCACAGGTGCATGCTGCCACGTCCGGCTAATTTGTTTTTGTTTGTTTGTTTTTGTTTTGTAGAGATGGGGTCTCACAGGCTGGGCGCAGTGGCTCACGTCTGTAATCCCAGCACTTTGGGAGGCTGAAGCGGGCGGATCACCTGAGGTTGGGAGTTCAAGACCAGCCTGACAAATACAGAGAAACCCCATCTCTACTAAATATACAAAATTAGCTGGGCGAGGTGGCGCATGCCTGTAATCCCAGCTACTCGAGAGGCTGAGGCAGGAGAATCGCTTGAACCCGGGAGGTGGAGGTTGCAGTGAGCCAAGATTGCGCCATTGCACTCCAGCATGGGTAACGAGAGTGAAACTCCTTCTTAAAAAAAAAAAAAAAAGAGATGGGGTCTCACCATGTTGTCCAGGTTAGTCTTGAGCTCCTGGCCTCAAGCAATCCTGCCTCAGCCTCCCCAAGTGCTAGGATTACAAGTGTGAACCACTGTGCCTGGCTTCTATTTCATTTCATAAGTAAACTTAAAAAATTAAACTAGGATATCAGTTTGATAAACTTGAAAGAAAAAATAGGCCAGGCGCAGTGGCTCAAGCCTGTAATCCCAGCATTTTGTGAGGCTGAGGCAGGCGGATCATGAGGTCAGGAGTTCGAGACCAGCCTGGCCAATGTGGTTAAACCCCGCCTCTACTACTAGAAATACAAAAATTAGCTGGGTATGGTGGTGGGTGCCTGTAATCCCAGCTACTCGGGAGGCTGAGGCAGGAGAATTGCTTGAACCTGGGAGGCAGAGGTTGCAGTGAACTGAGATCACACCACTGCACTCTAGCCTAGGTGACAGAGCAACACTCCACCTCAGGGGGGAAAAAAAGAAAAAAAAATATGCTTTTAAATGTTTTATTTCTGATAACAAAAAATACGTATGTGTTGCAAAAATTCAAAAAACTTCAGCAAGATATAAATGGAAAGCCAAAGTCCCATATAAGCCCACTGCTCTTCAGAAATAATACAAGGTCTACATTATTATTAGTTTTAAGAAAGTGCTTGAAAAACAGGACAAGGGAAAAAGCAGCCAGGAAGAAAAATGGCTTGTGGGCAGTGATGCTCTGGACATTTGCTAGTGCATGTCACCTCTTTTACTGTCAGGCTTATCATTTTCTCTGTTCACAAGAAGATTTAGGGTGTCCTGTAATATGTCTACTGATCAAAAAATGCAAACACTCTGACAGCATAAGTGGCTAAAAATAAGAAAGAAAAAAATCCTGAGGCCTGAAAATGTATTGGTCATGTGTAGGGAATATTTTAAAGACCCAAAAGTGTTGTTTGGAGTCATGCTGCCACAGCAAGTTTTATGAGAGCCCTTCTGCTACACAGTATTCCATAAGGAGGCCTGCCCGCCTTTCGCCAAGTACAGGCACCCAGGGGCTCCAGATGCACCACAACCAGGCTGCTGCCTCAGCTCTCATCACCACCATTTTCACATTTCATTCCAACAAATAAGGATGCACTTAATCCTTGTCATGGGCAGCACCTGGTACCCAGAGTGTTGGACCTTCCCTCCCCTCGTGCCCATTGACCCCACCTCAGCAGGGCCTCTGACCCTAGGGTGTTTGGCAGGCTTCAGGGACTTTCTGCTCTTGGCCAGCCCAAATGTCCTGCAATTTGTCTTTCTAGCTGAGACCAATAAATTAACTGTGGGCTGGTCAGAAGCCATCATCATCACTGCTATCAAAACCCAGGTCATAAAGCAAATTCTTTCCTGCCTCCTTGCATAGAGGGGTCTCTGAACATCCAAGATTGAGGTCACTGAACCAGCTCATCTGGTGGTCCCCCTGGGAACTGCTGGAAAGTAGCCTGTTGTCTTGGGAAGAGCATCTGCTGAACTGCAAGAGTCTTCCCTGCACTGCCCGTGCTGTCTTATTGGGCATGACTGTTCCTCCCAGAATAGGGAAGACTGATTTTCTGGGGCTCCTGGGATACTGCAGATGCAGAGGCTGAGCATGGGGTTCCTGCTGCCCCAGGAAGGGCCTTTGTGGGACAGAAATTGCAGGCTGAGGACTCTGATATTTGGAATTGAATTTAGAGGTCTGGTTTGGGATTTGTTTCTGCTTCCTGGCTAGGAGCCTGCCTCTGTGGGCCCTGTGGGCCTTCCTGGGCTGCTGCTTCTTGTCTTTCCCCTGCATTTCTTCAGTCCCATCTTTCTGTTTAGTCACCAAATGTTCACGTGGGTCACACAAAAACATACTTTGGGCTTGATATTTTTGGCAGGCATTCTTAATGCTGGTTGAAAAGTTGTTTATCTCCAGTGATGTGAGCTGTGAGGCTCCTTGGGAAACCAGGTCCCTGTCACTAGGAATCTTATGGCCTTGGATGCTGGAACCACAGTTCTTGGCATCTGTTTTAATAACAGCCCAGTTCTTGCAGTTAGTCTGCACTGCCTTGTCCTTTACATGCCTATTTCTTTCATGGGACCCAAATGCTGGCAGTGCAGCCTCTTCTTGGAGAGCATCATTCTTTGCTCCTTCACCCCAGACACCAAATTCTCCAGGCTGTAGGGAACCCATACCAGGATTCCATGCAGCAGGGAGGGCCTGGGCCTGCCATAAAACTGGCTTCTCAAAGGTGTATTTTTCCTGCCCGGTGAGATTGAGGCTCTGGGCCAAAGGTGGCGACGTCTGAGAAGCGCTGTCTTTTACATGCCCAGGTACTGGCGGCACTGAGATCAATCTCTTCAGCTCTGCTAGGACACTGGGCACATTCAGCTGGCCTAGCTGCTCACACAGCTGCTGGAATTCCTGACTCTGTTGAGCAACTAAAACTTCAAGGTGCTTCAGGTTGGACTTCATTTCTATAAACTCTGCTTGTCTCTGGGGAGAGAGGCAGTGAGAAAGACAGTGATGGACAGTGCAAGTCAGAAAGCACAATAAACATGAGAACAGACCACTGGATGTGACCGCAGAACCACGGCTTGCTCCCTGTAGGGAACCTCCCAGGGTAAGCAAAACTACACTCTGGAGTTGAACCCCTGGGGCCCACATCATGTCAAGGAACCTTGGGAAAGGAAGCTAGCCTATATGCTGGCCCCTTTCCAAGTGGCCTGTGCTGGCCTCTGGTCTTAGCTGAAAATTTGCAACTTTAAAGGTTTCTCAGCCGGGTACGGTGGCTCACGCTTGCAATCCCCAGCACTTTGGGAGGCTGAGGCAGGTGGATCATGAGGTCAAGAGATTGAGACCATCCTGGCCAACATGGTGAAAAACCCCATCTCTACTAAAAATACAAAAATTAGCCAGGTGTGGTGGTGCGCACCTATAAGTCCTAGCTACTCGGGAGGCTGAGGCAGGAGAATCGCTTGAACACGGGAGGTGGAAGTTGCAGTGAGCCAAGATCGTGCCACTGCACGACAAAGCGAGACTCTGTCTCAAAAAAAAAAAAAAAAAGTTTCTCTCTGGATCTGGTTACAAAGCCCAAAACACACTTGGAAAGAGGTTGGGGTTTACACTTACAGCTTCAGATCTTTTCTTCATCTCAAGGATGGCCTGCTCCATGTTGCCTTTGTCCTGGACTGCCTCAAACACCAGGTCATTCTGGGCCTGCACAGTCTCTTGTACTAAATACAAAACAATGACAATTTACCTCCTGAAGACTATGTATGCATCTGCCCAAACCACAGAACCACAGCAGTGAAAAGGGAGGAACTGGATGCAGACCAGAGTGGTTCCTCCAGGTTCTCTTTCCCTCCCTCCTTGACAAGATCCTGGCTAGGGCAGACCTAACCTCAGCACCTGCTGGGGACTCTGAGAATGGGGACTCTGAGACAACAGCACAAACCTCTGTGGCCTTCCTTCTTGGCCCTGTCATCAGAGTGATCTTTGTAGAATGTAGGTATCGTCATGCATCCTCTGAAACCTTCATTGAAACATTTTTTTTTTTTTTTTTTTTTTTTTTGAGACAGAGACTAGCTCTGTCACCTAGACTGGAGCACAGTGACACGATCTTGGTTCACTGCAACCTCCACCTCCCAGGTTTGAGCGATTCTCCTGCCTCAACTGCCGAGTAGCTGGGATTACACACGTGTGCCACCACACCCGGCTAATTTTTGTATTTTTAGTAGAGATGGGGTTTCACCACGTTGGCCAGGCTGGTCTTGAATTCCTGACCTCAGGTGATCTGCCCGCCTCAGCCTCCCAAAGTGCTGGGATTACAGGCATGAGCCACTGTGCCCAGCCCATTGAAACTTTCAATGGCACCCCACTGGCCACTGAACAAAATCTAAATCTTTAAATTGGCTAACAAGATCTGGGCTCACTTCCCTTTACGCATTTGTCCTCCTCCACATCACTGGACTCTGTTTTCTCTCTCACCATTGGCCTTTGTGCAAAGTCTTCCCTTAGCTTCAAGTACCCTGCTTCTGTCCCTGTCATCCCCCCGACCCACCAATCGCCACCTTAGTCCAGCTAATTCCTGTTCTTCCATCTACTTTCAGCAGTAACCTCCTCAGAAAATACCATTTCCATTCGGCTAGGGTGTTGCTTCTCTCTGCTGGTAGCACCGTGTATGTGCCCTATCATCATTTATTGCCCTCCATTTATTTATCCCATACTTACACTTGGACCCAAATAGACTTGGGGACCTAGGTGCTAACTATATCAGGACTGATACTGATTTCCCTCTTTTACACAGTGAGATTCTGCGCGCACACACACACATTTAATGACACAATGTGTTGCAATTTATTGCCGCTATCTTGCTAGACTACAGGTCATATGAAGATGCTTTTATATTTATTCAATGAATGTTTAATGAGCATATACTATGTGCCAGGCACTATGGATATAACAGTTATCAAAACAAAGCTAGCCGGGCGTGGTGGTTCACGCCTGTAATCCCAGCACTTCAGGAGGCCGACACGGGCAGATCACCTTAGGTCAGGAGTTCGAAGCCAGCCTAGCCAACATGGTGAAATCCTGTCTCTACTAAAAATAGAAAAATGAGCCAGGCATGGCGGCAGGTGCCTGTAGTCCCAGCTACTCAGTTGGCTGAGGCACGAGAATTGCTTGAACCTGGGAGGTAGAGGTTGCAATGAGTTGAGATCCCGCCATTGCACTCCAGCCTGGGTGACAGAGCGAGACTTCATCTAAAAAAAAAAAAAAAAAGACGAAGCCCTCTTGAAATTGCAATCTTAGGGAAAAGAGGTAGTTAATGACTAATTATACAAATAGCTATAAATGTAATAACTGCTCTAAAGGAAAAGTATATTGTGCTTGAGACCATGTAACATGTAGACTTAGTCACTCTCAGGGGTAAGATTTCCCTAAGAAACTGTTATTTAGCTGAATTATCATAAAACTGTAAGGGAAAGAATATTACCAGCAGAAGAAAGAGCATGTTCCAAACAGAGGAATTGAGATCAGCATGGCTGAAACATGGTGAGCAAGGGGTCCGGAGCAGGCCACAGCTGAGGGGAGGCAGGTCACAGCTACACAGAGGGGTGTATGGGCCATGGCAAGATTGGTGGGCTTCATTCTTTTTTCTTTCTTTTTTTCTTTTTTTTTTTTTATTTGAAACAGAATCTCATTGTCACCTAGCTGGAGTGCAGTGGCATGATCTCAGCTCACTGCAACCTCTGCCCCCTGGGTTCAAGCAGTTCTCCAGCCTCAGCCTCCGGAGTAGCTAGGATTACAGGCATGCACTACCATGCCCAACTATTAATTGTATTTTAATAGAGACGAGGTTTTGCCGTGTTGACCAGGCTGGTCTCGAACTCCTGACCTCAGGTGATCCACCTGCTTCAGCCTCCCAAAGTGCTGGGATTACAGGCATGAGCCACCACGCCTGGCAGAGATACACACCTTTATCTGAAAGTTTATTGTCAGACACTGTGCTAGGAGCATAGGAAACAATTTTGAACAAAACTGTCTACCTACATGAATTTTTTTTTTTTTTTTTTGAGACTGAGTCTCGTTCTGTTGTGAGGCTGGAGGGCAGTAGCGGAATCTCAGCTCACTGCAACCTCTGCCTCCGGGTTCAAGCGATTCTCCTGCCTCAGCCTCCCAAGTAGCTGGGACTTTAGGTGCGTGCCACCACGTCCAGCTAATTTTTGTATTTTTAGTAGAGCTGGGATTCACCATGTTGGCCAGGATGATCTCGATCTCTTGACCCCACGATCCACCGCCTTTGGCCTCCCAAAGTGCTGAGATTACAGGCGTGAACCACCACACCCAGCCGAATAATTCTACAGTCTAGAAGAGGGAAAAAATAATAAACAGGCTGGCCAGGCGCGGTGGCTCAAGCCTGTAATCCCAGCACTTTGGGAGGCCAAGACGGGCAGATCACTAGGTCAGGAGATTGAGACCATCCTAGCTAACATGGTGAAACCCTGTCTCTACTAAAAAAAATACAAAAAACTAGCCGGGCGTGGTGGCGGGCGCCTGTAGTCCCAGCTACTCGGGAGGCTGAGGCGGGAGAATGGCGTAAACCTGGGAGGCAGAGCTTGCAGTGAGCTGAGATCCAGCCACTGCGCTCCAGCCTGGGCGACAGAGCGAGACTCCGTCTCAAAAAATAAAAATAATAATAATAATAATAATAATAAACAGGCTGGGCACAGTGGCTCACACCTATAATCCCAGCACTTTGGGAAGCCACTGAGGTGGGAGGATTGCTTGGGCCCAGGAGTTCTAGACCAGCCTGGGCAACATAGTGAGATCCTGTCTCTATAAAATGAAAAATAAAAATTAGCTAGATGGGGTGGTATGTGTCTATGGTCCTAGCTACTCAGGAGGCTGAGGCAGGAGAATTGCTTGATCCCAGGAGGTCAAGGCTACAGTCAGCTGTGATTGTGCCACTGCACTCCAGCTTTGACGACAAAGCGAGACCCTATCTCAAAAATAAAAAAAAGAAAGAAGAAAGCAGTAAGAAATGGTACATTTATGTTATGTGTATTTTACCACAATTTTTTTTAATACTTTATGTTCTAGGGTACACGTGCACAACGTGCAGGTTTGTTACACATGTATACATGTGCCATGTTGGTGTGCTGCACCCATTAACTCCTCATTTACATTAGGTATATCTCCTAATGCTATACCTCCCTCCTCCCCCTACCCCACAACAGGCCTCGGTGTGTGATGTTCCCCTTTCTGTGTTCAAGTGTTCTCACTGTTCAATTACCACAATTTTTAAAAAGTGGGTCCAGGGTTGCACCACCCCACTGGCAATGCTGGCTGCCTTCTGGAAACTGCATATGCCTCACTCCCTCAGTGTGTATATTAACAAACACTAATGGATAACAACAGAAAATGGCATGAAAACAGTAGGAATCAGCAATTTTGCACAGGAAGTTTTGGGAAATGTTTACTGTAGTCTCCCTACAGTTGGGAAAAAATTGAACAAACAAGATGAATTTGGTGGCAGGGCGTGGTGACTCATGCCTGTAATCTCAGCACTTTGGGAGGCCACAGAGGGTAGACCACCTGAAGTCAGGAGTTCAAGACCAGCCTGACCAACATGGAGAAACCCCGCCTCTACTAAAAACATAAAATTAGCCAGGTGGCACATGCCTGTAATCCCAGCTACTCGGGAGCCTGAGGCAGGAGAATCTCTTGAACCTGGGAGGCGGAGGTTCCAGTGAGCTGAGATTACGTCATCACACTCCAGCCTGGGCAACAAGAGTGAAACTCTGTCCCAAAAAAAAAAAAAAAAAGATGAATTTGGTGCTTTGAAAAGTGTGAAAGCTGCTAAAGAACTCTATTCTCAAATAGCAGAAGTAACCAAAATTAATGAAGCTCTTGTAGAACATACTGGACTTGTAAACAAATCTTCTTATGAAGATGGTTGGCTGATCAAGGTGACACTAAGTAACCCTTCAGAACCACATGAACTAATGAGTGAAGAAGTATATAAAAACTAAGTAGGACAGGCATGGTGGCTCACGCCTGTAATCCCAGCACTTTGGGTGGCCGAGGCGGGCAGATCAGCTGAGATCGGGAGTTCGAGAACAGCCTGACCAACATGGAGAAACCCCATCTCTACTAAAAATATAAAAATTAGCCGTGCGTGGTGTCGCACGCCTGTAGTCCCAGCTACTCAGGAGGCTGAGGCAGGAGAATCGTTTGAACCCGGGAGGCAGAGGTTGCGGTGAGCTGAGATCACGCCATTGCACTCCAGCCTGGGCAACAAAAGCAAAACTCCATCTCAAAAAAAAAAAAAAACAAAAACAAAAAACTAAGGCCGAGTGCAGTGGCTTATGCCAGTAATCCCAGCACCTTGGGAGGCCGAAGCTGGCGGATCACAAAGTTTGGAGATTTGAGACCTTCCTGGCCAACATGGTGAACCCTGTCTCTACTAAAAATACAAAAATTAGCTGGGCATGGTGACACACGCCTGTAGTCCCAGCTACTCGGGAGACTGAGGCAGGAGAAACACTTGAACCTGGGACGCAGAGGTTGCAGTGAGCCGAGATTGCGCCAACTACACTCCAGCCTGGTGACAGAGAGAGACTCCATCTCAAAACAAAAACAAAAACAAAATTAGCTAGGCATGGTGGCATGTGCCTGTAGTCCCAGCTACTCGGGAGGCTGAAACAGGAGAACCACTTGAACCTGGGAAGGGCAGGTTGCAGTGAGCTGAGATCGCGCCACTGCACTCCAGCCTGGGTGACAGAGCAAGAGACTGTCTCAAAACAAACCAACCAACCAACAAACAAAAACTAAGTAAAATATACTGAGAAGTGAAAATGGAACCCCTAAACTAACATGAAACAGTTTAATCCAGCATAGTTATTTTCATTTTATTTTTTTAGTTTTTTGAGATAGAGTCTCGCTCTGTCACCCAGGCTGGAGTGCAGTGGCGCAATCTGGGCTCACTGCAACCTCCGCCTCCAGGGTTCAAGTGATTCCCCTGCCTCAGCCTCCTGAGTAGCTGGGATTACAGGCACATGCCACCACGCCCGGCTAATTTCTGTATTTGCAGTAGAGACAGGGTTTCACCACGTTGGTCAGGCTGGTCTCATACTCCTGACCTTGTGATCTGCCCACCTCGGCCTCCCAAAGTGCTGGGATTATGGGCGTGAGCCACCGTGTCTGGCCCAAATACTTTTTTAGAAAGCAAATTTTCCCATATTTCTCACCACAGGTACAAGTTCAATTCCATGTGTCAATCAATTAGAAAGAGGCTATTTACTTAGGTATTGGATTCCTGCTCCTAAACTCAATTAGTCAAATATTCTTCAGACATCCATGTAGATATTTATAGTAGAGAGCAAATGTAATTATCCTTCCATAGAGAAGTTCCTAAATAGTAATGTTTCTTAGCAACAGTAGACATTACCGACCCTCACAAAAGCAGAGCATGAGAAAGGCAAGCAAAGTGTTTGATTCTGGATTAAGTGCTCAGAAAACATCCATCTGAGGTCCCATACGTTCACTTCTTGTCCCCAGGGCAACGTATGTTTGGTGTCTTCTCTTTTATAAGAGCTTTTGTATCAGACTAATTACTTCCAAAGTCTATCCATATTTTTTCTTTTAAAAAATTTAGTTATGAAAATAACTGAAAACCATAAAAGTATAAAAAGGCATACAATGAAAAAATGACTGAATCTCTTCTCTGCAGACCTTGGTCTCACTTCCTGGATTTAACATTATCACTGGTTGCTGGAATTTTACATTAATACGTGTGCATATCTATATATACATTATAGGTCCTGTGTTTGTATGTGTATGTGTGTCTAGAAGAGTATTCTTCTTTGCTTTGACTATAAACATTAGATATTTTTAGCTTTTATGTAAAAATGCTATTTAAAATCCATTTCCATATTCTGGACAATATCTGTTTTCCTGTTAAGATGATTTTTATTTTTTTTATTTTATTTTATTTATTTTTTTTTTTTTTGAGACGGAGTCTCGCTCTGTCACCCAGGCTGGAGTGCAGTGGCCGGATCTCAGCTCACTGCAAGCTCCGCCTCCCGGGTTCACGCCATTCTCCTGCCTCAGCCTCCCGAGTAGCTGGGACTACAGGCGCCCGCCGCCACGCCCGGCTAAGTTTTTGTATTTTTAGTAGAGACGGGGTTTCACCATGTTAGCCAGGATGGTCTCGATCTCCTGACCTCGTGATCCGCCCGTCTCGGCCTCCCAAAGTGCTGGGATTACAGGCTTGAGCCACCGCGCCCGGCCAAGATGATTTTTAAACAATTTGTTTTTATTTAGCAATTTGACAAGGCCTCAATTGAGATGAGATCAGATTGTGATGCAACTTAGAAATGAATGCTTTTCCCCAGATGGCCAGTGATTTTCCTTTTACTCTGTAGTTTTATTCTCCCTCAGGTGCTGATGAGAGCCTAAGGAAAGATCTGGCAGCCTCCTTGTATAAGATGAGACCTCCTCCAACTTTTTTAGGAATACTCTTCCTAGTTTTCACTGGCTGGTCACACTTACTGACAAGATGTATCCTGGAGCACGTGAAGAGCACCTTTTTGTTGTTTTAATTTAACAATGAACAGATATTTCCATTCTACCATTTTCATATAGATGGATCTCACTCTTCTTAACAATTATATCTATTTTGCTTAGAAAGGCTTCTCACATTCTAAAATTATAAAAATGTTGTCCATTTGGTTGGCCGGGTGTGGTGGTTCATGCCTATAATCCCAGCACTTTGGGAGGCTGAGGCGGACAGATCACAAGGTCAAGAGTTGGAGACCAGCCTGGCCAACATGGTGAAACCGTCTCTACTAAAAATGTAAAAATTAGCAGAGCATGATAGTGCATGCCTGTAGTCCAGGCTACTTGGGAGGCTGAGGAAGGAGAATCGCTTGAACCCGGGAGGCAGAGGTTGCAGTGAGCCGAGATCATGCCACTGCATTCCGGCCTAGTGACAGAGCGTGACTCCGTGTCAAAAAAAAAAAAAGTTGGCCGGGCACGGTGGCTCAAGCCTGTAATCCCAGCACTTTGGGAGGCCGAGACGGGCGGATCACGAGGTCAGGAGATCGAGACTATCCTGGCTAACATGGTGAAACCCCGTCTCTATTAAGAAATACAAAAAACTAGCCGGGCGAGGTGGCGGGCGCCTGTAGTCCCAGCTACTCGGGAGGCTGAGGCCGGAGAATGGCGTGAACCTGGGAGGCGGAGCTTGCAGTGAGCTGAGATCCGGCCACTGCACTCCAGCCTGGGTAACAGAGCAAGACTCCGTCTCAAAAAAAAAAAAAAAAAAAAAAAAA
>NC_037669.1:90954037-90991328 GCF_003255815.1 Theropithecus gelada
AAAAAAAAAAAAAAAAAAAAAAAAAAAAAAAAAGTTGTCCATGTTTTCTTCTAGTTCTTTTTATAATTTAGTCACCAGACTTAACATATGAGGTAAAGTAGTATACAAGAGGCTTTGGTAATTCACTTTATTACTCTGGTCCTTAGTGTCCTCAGTTGAAGAACAGGAAGAGTTAGATTAGATGGTCACAGTGACCCTTCTGGCTGGGCAGGCTGACTGGGAAAATATTTAATGACCTCATCTGTGAAGGCACCAATTACATAACAATGCAAGACAGCACTTTCACACAGTATCTTTACTTCCCTATTCCCTGATGAGCGCAGTGAGACTGAAAGCTTGCAGAATGCACTGAGGTGGAGTTCAATGCTCTAGGATAGCTGGACTGGACCTGGCCATATGCTATAGGATTTGTCTGGTTCCTCTCTCAATGATTTTCTACTCCTCATCATTTCCTACCAAGAAAGAGAATTATTCTGCATAGGCTACTTGTGCCCGTTTTCAAGAATGACCTGTCCTTCTAATTGATATGATGCTACTGTGTTTGTTACTGAGTCTTTTTTTTTTTTCTTTTTCTTTTTTGAGACAGAGTTTCGTTCTTGTTGCCCAGGCTGGAGTGCCTGCCTCCCGGGTTCAAGTGATTCTCCTACCTCCCAAGTAGCTGGGATTATAGGCCTGCACCACCACGCCTGGCTAATTTTGTATTTTTTTTTTAGTAGAGATGTGTTTTCACCATGTTGGTCAGGCTGATCTCAAACTCCTGACCTCAAGTGACCCACTCTCCTCGGCCTCCCAAAGTGCTGGGATTACAGGCATGAGTCACTGCGCCTGGGCTTTTCTTGTTTGTTTGTTTGAGAGAGAGTCTGGTTCTATCGCCTAGGCTGGAGTGCAGTGGCGTGAACTTGGCTCACTGCAACCTCCCTCTCCTGGGTTCACCTCATTCTCCTGCCTCAGCCTCTCGAGTAGCTGGGACTACAGGGGCTCACCACCATGCCCGGCTAATTTTTTGTATTTTTAGTAGAGACGGGATTTCACCGTGTTGGCCAAGATGGTCTTGATCTCCTGACCTCATGATCTGCCCACCTCGGCCTCCCAAAGTGCTGGAATTACAGGCGTGAGCCACCATGCCCGGCCTTTTTTTTTTTTTTTTTTTTTTTTTTTTCCAGATGGAGTCTCACTCTAGCATCCAGGCTGGAGTGCAGTGGCGCCATCTCGGCTCACTACAACCTCCACCTCCCGGGTTCAAGCAATTCTCCTGTCTCAGCCTCCCAAGTAGCTGGAATTACAGGTGCCAGCCATCATGCATGGCTAATTTATGTATTTTTAGTAGAGACGGGTTTTCACCATGTTGGACAGACTGGTCTCGAACTCTTCACCTCGAGTGATTCACCTGCCTTGGCCTCCCAAAGTGCTGGGATTACAGACATGAACCACCACATCCACCCTTGAGTCTTTCTTTTTTCTTTTTTTTTCATTTTATTTATTTAGTTTTAGTTTTAGTGTTTAGAGACAGGGTCTCGCTCTAGCTTCCAGGCTGGAGTGCAGTGGCACCATCTTGGCTCACTGCAGCTTTGACCTCCCAGGCTCAAGCTATCCTCCCACCTCCCCCTCCCTAGTACCTGGGACTATAGGCATATGCCCAGCCCTGCTGGTTTTGTTTATTTTTTGTAGATACGAAGTCTCCCTATGTTTCCCAGGCTGGTCTCAAACTCCTGGACTCAAGCAAATATACCCACCTTGGCCTCCCAAAGTGCTGGAATTAGGCTGGGCGTGGTGGCTCACACCTATAATTCCAGCACTTTGGGAGGCCGAAGTGGGCTGATCACCTGAGGTCAAGAGTTCAAGGCCAGCATGGCCAACATGGTGAAACCTTGTCTCTACTAAAAATACAAAAAAAAAAAAATAGCCAGGTGTGGTGGTGTGCACCTGCATGAGACTCGTGCAGGAAAGACTCGTGTAGGAGACTCCCTTGAACCAGGAGGAAGAGGTTGCAGTGAACTGAAATCATGCTACTGCACTCCAGCGTGGGTGACAGAGCAAGACTCCATCTCAGAAAAACTAAAACAAAAACACAAAGTGCTGGGATTATAGGCGGGAGCCACCACACAGGGCCTCTCTTCTGAGTCTTACCCTTTGAAAATTAAGGAACCAGCCAGGCACGGGTAGCTCACGCTTATAATCCCAGCACTTTGGGAGGCCGGGCGGGGAGGGGTGGATCACCTGAGGTTAGGAGTTCGAGACCAGCCTGGCCAACATGGTGAAACCCCACCTCTATTAAAAATACAAAAATTAGCCAGGCATGGTGGCAGGCGCCTGTAATCCCAGCTACTCGGGAGGCTGAGGCAGGAGAATCTCTTGAACCCGGGAGGCGGAGGTTGCAGTGAGCCGAGATTGTGCCATCGCACTCCAGCCTGGGGGACAGGAGCGAGAGTTCGTTCATCTCAAAAAAAAAAAAAGAAAAGAAAAGAAAAAGAAAATTAAGGAACCACTGCAGCAAAGGATCAGGATCCCTTTGCCTACTCTAAGCCAGATCCAGTTTTAGTTCTGTCTCTGCCTTGATCTTGTGTTGGGCCACAGGCATTTCCTTTCCCTTTTCTGGGATTTAAATGCCATACTTTTGCTGCAATCCTCGTTTTCTGTACTTCATCCAGTTTTATTATTATTATTTGATATGGGGAGTTTCACTCTGTTGCTCAGGCTGGAGTACAGTGGCACGATCTCAGCTCACTTCCACCTCTGCCTCCCGGGTTCAAGCGATTCTCCTGCTTCAATCTCTCAAGTAACTGCAATTACAGGTGTCTGCCACCACGCCCAGCTAATTTTTTTTTATATTTTTAATAGAGACAGGGTTTCGCCATTTTGGCCAGGCTGGTCTCGAACTCCTGACCTCAGGTGATCCTCCTGCCTTGGCATCCCAAAGTGCTGGGATTATAGGCATGAGCCACCGCGCCTGGCCCACCCAGTTTTAAATGTAAAACAAAAACAGAGTACTTTCCTTGGGTACTTATAAATGAGTTACTCTATCATGTTATACAAAGGAAGCATCCCTGATTTGCTTCTGCTCTCTGTCTTGCTACTTCTTGTGGGGATAACAGTCTTAAGGCTTCCAGAATAAGTTTCTTTGTTGTTTTTTTTTTTTTTTTTTTTGACAGAGTCTCGCTCTGTCGTCGAGGCTGGAGTAAAATGGCACCATCTCGGCTCACTGCCACCTCCGCCTCCCGGGTTCAAGCAATCCTTCTGCCTCAGCCTCCCGAGTAGCTGGGACTACAGGCCCTGCCACCACATCCGGCTAATTTTTGTATTTTTAGTAGAGATGGAGTTTCACCATATTGGCCAGGCCAGACTTGAACTCCTGACCTTGTGAGCTGCCCGCCTTGGCCTCCCAAAGTGCTAGGATTACAGGTGTGAGCCACTGTGCCCGGCCCCAGAACAAGTTTCTAAACAGATGCATAGTTGCCCTGTGTGTGGGATGCCCAGGTTGAAATCCAGCAGACAGTACAGTGCTTCTATGCAGACAGTTGCGGATTAATTTTTAGGCCACATGAAGACATTAATTTTCGTAAATTATGAGCAGTCCACCCCATGGCATTTGATTTCAACTTGTTTATAAAATAAACGCACAGACAAATGCAAACAAGTGCAGATGCACAGTCATCAGCTCATCATTTTGCTAGGAAACAGGTGGTTCTAGAGAGGTATTCACCTAAGGAGAACTGTATATTCGCTGTCTTCTCTTTATAGGGCAAGGGCCATGTTTTCCTCTAAATGTAAACCACTAATTGGTGGAGCATAGGATTTTATAAACCACAAACTATAAGTAAAATTGAGAATGGGGCCGGGCGTGGTGGCTCACGCCTGTAATCCCACCACTTTGGGAAGCTGAGGCAGGCAGATCACGAGGTCAGGAGATGGAGACCATCTTGGCTAACACAGTGAAACCCCATCTCTACTAAAAAATTTTAAAAATTAGCTGGGCATGGTGGCGGGCGCCTGTAGTCCCAGCTACTCGGGAGGCTGAGGCAGGAGAATGGCGTGAACCCAGGAGGAGGAGCTTGCAGTGAGCCGAGATTGCGCCACTGCACTCCAGCCTGGGCTCCGTCTCAAAAAAAAAAAAGAGAATGATGCTGTGATTCACAATACAGCTCTCACTGAAACCAAGGCAGCAAGAAGAGCAGTAGGTACTACAGTATTTCTGACTCCTTAGGGGGCAGTCAGTGTCTATAGACAGCACAGGCAGCAACTCCTTTGGGACTCAAGGATGTTGCTGACTCACTTCAGGCAGTGAGATGAGAAACCCAGCAGAGCTACCTGCCCTGAGGCAGCATGGTTACCAGGTGGGGGATTAGCGCTTCACAAAAGGCATCATGGGACCAGAACATTGTCACATAGAGGTGGGCCCCGCTACCCGGCTTAGTGTGCTCCACATCTCTTCAGGACGAACCCTATGTACCCATCCTCTCATCTGAAACCCTGTGAGGAACCTCACCACTGGAAACCAGGCTAGGGTCAGAAAGTTCATGTTCATCATTTACCAGTGCCCTCTGCTGATACCTCAAACTTGAGGCACTCACATGTCTTGGCCACAGTCTCCAAAGAATCCAAAATAGATTGGCTTCTTGAACTGAGATGTTCCTCAGACTTTTCCACAGACGTCTGCAACTAAGAAACCCAAAATTATGAAATAATTCACAGGCTGTTGCCTTATTTTACTATCTTAGAGAATTGTCATTTCATGATAAATAGGGGTAGTTAAAATATTGCTATTCTACATTAACTAAAGTCAATACAATATAAATATTAAACTTCTTAAAATATAAGATGTTCTAACTCCTTGAAAAGTAGCTGTACTTACCCTGTGAATGCTTTCTCTAACATTAGAAACAAAGTTGTATAGAGTCTCACTAGAATAGGAGGGAAAAAAGAAAACAAATCTTTGTGAAATATTGAAGTGATAAGTAACATAAATGATTCCACAAACATGGCAGATCTCTACCTAGCATAGCATCAAAACATTGCTTGATTAGATTTGAAGACTTGACCCTGAGAAACCTTAGTATCCAGCAGGGAAATAAAAAAAGAGAGTCTCAGCACCTTGGGAGGCCAAGGCGGGTGGATAACGAGGTCAGGAGTTCAAGACCAGCTTGACCAAGATAGTGAAACCCCGTCTCCACTAAAAATAGAAAAATTAGCCAGGCGTGGTGGCAAGCACCTGTAATTCCAGCTACTCGGGAGGCTAAGACAGGAGAATTGCTTGAACCTGGGAGGCGGAGGTTGCAGTGAGCCAAGATCATGCCACTGCACTCCAGCCTGAGAGAGAGGGAGCGAGACTCCACCTCAAAATAAAATAAAATAATAAAATAAAATAGTAAAGTAAAAAGAGGGCCGGGGGCAGTGACTCACGGCTGTAATCCCAGCGCTTTGGGAGGCCGAGGCAGGTGGATCACGAGGTCAGGAGATCGAGACCATCCTGGCTAACACAGTGAAACCCCGTCTCTACTAAAAAATACCAAAAAAAATTAGCCAGGAGTGATGGCGGGTGCTTGTAGTCCCAGTTACTTAGGAGGCTGAGGCAGGAGAATGGCGTGAATCTGGGAGGCGGAGCTTGCAGTGAGCCGAGATCATGCCACTGCACTTCAGCCTGGGTGACAGAGCGAGACTCCATCTCAAAAAAAAAAAAAAAAGGAACACAGACTTCCTATGACCACTGCTAAGGCAAATCACATTTTTCTTTTTAAAGTCCATATTCATATACATATTTATATGTAAATATTAATATGAAAATATTAATTTCTAATGAAAAAGAAGCTATCACAGTTATTCCTCAACTATACATCCTACTCCTTCTTTTTTTTTGAGACTGGGTCTCGCTCTGTTGCCCAGGCTGGAGTGCAGTGGTGCCATCTCAGCTCACTGCAAGCTCCGCCTCCTGGGTTCATGCCATTCTCCTGCCTCAGCCTCCCGAGTAGCTGGGACTACAGGCGCCCGCCACCATGCCTGGCTAATTTTTTGAATTTTTAGTAGAGACGGGGTTTCACTGTATTAGTAAGGATGATCTCGATCTCTTGACCTTGTGATCTGCCAGCCTCGGCCTCCCACAGTGCTGGGATTACAGCCGTGAGCCACCACACCTGGCCACATCCAACTCTTAAAAAAAGACTCGCACAGGGGCCGGGTATGGTGGCTCACACCTGTAATCCCATCACTTTGGGAGGCCAAGGCCGTTGGATCACCTGAGGTCAGGAGTTTGAGACCAGCCTGGCCAACATGCTGAAACCCCATCTGTACTAAAAATAAAAATATATTAGCCGGGCATGGTGCCATGCACCTGTGGTCCCACCTACTTGGGAGGCTGAGGCACGAGAATCGCTTGAACCCAGGTGGTGGAAGTTGCAGTGAGCCAAGATCGTATCACTATACTCCAACCTGGGCAACAGAGTGAGATTCCATCTCAATAAACAAAACAAAACAAAAACCAAAGAATTCATACATTGTATGATGAAAACTCACGGACATGAACAGAAGATCAACAGACACTGGGGCCCAGTTGAGGTGAAGGGTGGAGGAAGGAGAGGATCAGAAAAAAAATAGCTATTGAGTACTATGCTTAGTACCTGGGTGATGAAATAATCTGTACAACAAACCTCTGTGACAAGAGTTTACCTATGTAACAAACCTGCATATATACCCCTGAACCTAAAAGTTTAAAAAAATTCAAAAAAATTTTTTGAATGTAAAATTTAAAAGATTTCATGCATTCTATTCTTTTTTGTTGTTGTTTTGTTTTTTTGTTTGTTTGTTTGAGATGTAGTTTCACTCTTGTTGCCCAGGCTGTAGTACAATGGTGCAATCTAGGCTCCCTGCAACCTCTGCCTCCTGGGTTCAAGTGATTCTCCTGTCTCAGCCTCCCGAGCAGCTGGGATTATAGGCACCCGCCACTGTGCCTGGCCGCATTCTATTCTAGACTCTAAAATAAATAAAGTTGTCCAACTTCCTAATCCTGATGATTTGAAAAGAAAAATCAGGGGGCAGATGTTTAGGAAAAATAAGTGTAACCTTACTTGAATATTACATTTCTCTTACAAATCCTCTAGTTTTTATTTTTCAGAGAGAAAAAAATTGTGGTAGACTATATGCAAATCTACCACACTACCACTATGTGGTAGACTATATGCAAATCACACTGACAAGAAGGCAATTAAGAATAACTAGAAGGCCAGGTATGGTGGCTCATGCCTGTAATCCCAGCACTTTGGGAGGTCGAGGTGGGAGGATTGCTTGAGCC
Source organism: Theropithecus gelada (assembly GCF_003255815.1). Taxonomy (NCBI): domain Eukaryota; kingdom Metazoa; phylum Chordata; class Mammalia; order Primates; family Cercopithecidae; genus Theropithecus; species Theropithecus gelada. The sequence continues at coordinate 90,961,317 of NC_037669.1, forward strand.
CAGGAGTTCAAGACCAGCCTGGACAACATAGTGAGACACCATCTCTGGAAAAAAAAATTAGGTGGGCACGGTAGTGTGTGCCTCTGATCGAAGCTACTTGGGAAGCTAAGGTGGGAAGACTGTGGTGGCTCATGCTTGTACTCCCAGCACTTTGGGAGACCGAGGTGGGCAGATCACCTAAGGTCAGGAGTTTGTGACCAGCCTGGCCAACATGACGAACCCAGTCTCTACTGAAATACAAAAATGAGTTGGGCATGGCAGCATGTGCTTGTGATCCCAGCTACTCAGGAGGCTGTGGCAGGAGAATCACTTGAACCCAGAAGGCGGATGTTTCAATGAGCCAAGATTGTGCCAATGCACTCCAGCCTGGACAACAAGATTGAAACTCCATCTCAGAAAAAAATAATAATAAAATAAATAATAATAATAATAATAATAATAATGGCCAGGCGTGGTGGCTCATGCCCATAATTCCAGCATTTTGGGAGGCTGAGGTGGGTGGATCACCTGAGGTGAGGAGTTTGTGACTAGCCTGGCCAACATGGTGAAACTCTGTCTCTACTAAAAATACAAAAATTAGCCGGGCGTGGTAGCGGGTGTCTGTAATCCCAGCCACTTGGGTGGCTGAGGCAGGAGAATCGCTTGAACCCAGGAGGCGGAGGTTGCAGTGTGCTGAGACTGCACCATTGCACTCTAGCCTGGGCAACAAGAGCAAAATACCATCTCACACACAAAAAAATGATAGTAATACAGACGAACTTCAAAGGGAAGAGTGCTATGAAATGGTTAATTTATGTGTCAATTTGACTTGGCTAAGAGATGCCCAGATAGTTGGTATGTTTGTGAGAGTCCTTCTGTAAGAGATTAGCATTTAGGCTGGGCACAGTGGCTCAGCCTATAATCCCAGTACTTTGGGAGGCTGACATGGGAGGATCTCTTGAGGTCAAGAGTTCAAGACCAGCCTGGATAACAGAGTGAGACCCTGTCTCTACAAAAAATAAAAAATTAGCCAGGCATGGTGGCACATGCCTATGGTCCCATGTACTAGGAAGGCTGAGGTGGGAGGATCACTTGAGCTCAAGAGGTTGAGGCTGCAGTGAGCCATGATCTTGCCACTGCACTCCAGTGTGGGTGACAAGAGTGAGACCCTGTCCCAAAATACTAAAAAAAAATACCCAAAAATTGGTAGACTGAGTAAAGAAGATTGCCCTCACCTGTTTGGGTGGGCATCATTCAATCTTGCGAAGGTCCAAATAGAACAAAAAGGCAAAAGAAGTGCAAATTCACTCTTCTTCATCTGGAACATCCAACTTCTCCTGCCCTTGGACATCAGAGCTCCTGGTTCTCAGGGCTTTGGAGTCAGACTAAATTGCACCATTCTCTTTCCTGGTTCTCTAGCTTACAGATGGCAGACTATGGGACTTCTTAGCCCCCATAATCTCATGAACAAATTTTTACAATAAATCAATCTATAGGCTGGGCGTGGTGGCTCACACCTGTAATCCCAGCACTTTGGGAGGCTGAGGCAGGCAGGTCACGAGGTCAAGAGTTCGAGACCATCCTGGCCAGCATGGTCAAACTCCCTCTCTACTAAAAATACAAAAATTACTCGGGCGTGGTGGCAGGCGCCTGTAGTTCCAGCTACTCAGGAGGCTGAGGCAGGAGAATCGCTTGAACCTGGGAGGTAGAGGTTGCAGTGAGCCAAGATTGTGCCACTGCACTCCAGCCAGGTGACAGAGCAAGACTCTGTCTTAAAAAAAAAAAAACACGGCCGGGCGCGGTGGCTCACGCCTGTAATCCCAGCACTTTGGGAGGCCGAGACGGGCGGATCATGAGGTCAGGAGATCGAGACCATCCTGGCTAACACGGTGAAACCCCGTCTCTACTAAAAAATACAAAAAACTAGCCAGGCGAGGTGGCGGGCGCCTATATAGTCCCAGCTACTCGGGAGGCTGAGGCAGGAGAATGGCGTGAACCTGAGAGGCGGAGCTTGCAGTGAGCTGAGATCCGGCCACTGCACTCCAGCCTGGGTGACAGAGCGAGACTCCGTCTCAAAAAAAAAAAAAAAAAAAACACACAAAAAAAATCAATCTGTATTTCTCTCTCTTCTTCTTTCTCTCCCTCTTTCTCGGTGTGTCTGTGTCTGTGTCTGTGTGTGTCTGCGTGTGCATGTGTGTGTGTGTAAGTCCTATGTTTTGGTTTCTCTGGAGAACTCTATTGTTGTGCTATTATGCTAAAATTGAATTATTTAATTACTGACACTCTATGTCTTGTTTTACTCAGAAAAGATGAGTTGTCTCATCCATTTGAAAGGTTTACATACCTGTCATATTTGTCTTTTGCCCTTTTCTTTTTCTCCTCAAACTGTTCCAAGAGGCCTTTTGATTTTCCAACTGACAAAGAAGGAGGAAATAAACCTCCATCTTTTATATCTCCTCCAAACAGCTGGGGCTTTGTCTGGTACTTTGTGAAAATGCTAGGTTCATCCTGTTAAATGAAAAAATATATAGCATTTGACACACAAAAATATTTATAGCATTCACTATTTTCTGTACAATGCAGAGTCACATTTAAGTGCAAACCATATTGCTATAACGTAATATAGCAAGTAGTATTTCCATTTTATTTTTGTATATACCAGAAAATTATATTTAAAATAAAGCAACTGATTTTATTAATATAGATTTTGCCTTACCAGCCCAGAGAGATTTTAAATGTCAACTAAAATAGCTTAGAATCAACTGCATAAATTTACAGGCAAGAACAGAGAACCATTTATGCTATTGCTGAGATGATGTGCTGAAGTTTTCAGAATCATAATTTTAACTCAAATTGCTGTTGCTCAGCCGCTAGTGAACTAAACTCATATTGGTAAGTTTGATGTGGACTGGACAGTGGGCATGCTGACACATGGTGAGCCACTTTCTGCATTCTTAGGCAAAACTCTGAAACATTCAGGGAGGTCATTTATTCCTTCATATCACTAGATACCAATTTTTGTACTGAAAAACTTATTTCAGAGCATACTTTACTAACTTAAAGCACCGACTGGCTGGGCACGGTGGCTCACGCCTGTACTCCCAACACTTTGGGAGGCCGAGGTGGACGGATTGGATCACAAGGTCAGGAGTTCGAGACCAGCCTGACCAATATGGTGAAACCCCGTCGCTACTAAAAATACAAAAATTGGTCAGGTGTGGTGGCTCATTCCTGTAATCCCAGCACCTTGAGAGGCCGAAGCAGGTGGATCACCTGAGGGCAGGAGTTTGAGACCAGCCTGCTCAACATGGCAAAACCCTGTCTCAAGTAAAAATACAAAAAATTAGCCAGGCATGTTGGCAGGCGCCTGTAATCCCAACTACTCAGGAGGCTGAGGCAGGAGAATCACTTAAACACAGAAGGAGGAGGTTGCAGTAAGCCGAGATTGTGCCACTGCATTCCAGCCTGGGCGACAAGAGCAAAACTCCATCTCAAAAAACAAAAACAAAAACAAAAATTAGCCGGGCATGGTGGCGCACGCCTGTAATCACAGCTACTCGGGAGTCTGAGGCAGGAGAATCGCTTGAACCCGGGAGGAGGAGGTTGCAGTGAGCCGAGATCATACCACTGCCCTCCAGCCCGGGTGACAGGGACTCTGTCTCAAAAAAAAAAAAAAAAAAAAAGCACCAACTTAATCTTATTTGTTAAGTCCTAATTTGATGCACGTAAGTCTGTACATAAAACTTGAGCCCAGGCTGGGCACAGTGGCTCATGCCTGTAATCCCAGCACTTTGGGAGGCCAAGGCAGGCAGATCACCTGAGGTTGGGAATTCAAGACCAGCCTGACCAACATGGAGAACCCCGGCTCTACTAAAAATATGGTATTAGCCAGGCACAGTGGTGCTTGCCTGTAATCCCAGCTACTCAGGAGACTGAGGCAGGAGAATTGCTTGAACCTGGAAGGCAAAGGTTGCGGTGAGCTGAGATTGTACCATTGCACTCCAGTCTGGGCAACAAGAGCAAAACTCCGTCTCAAAAAAAAAAAAACCTTGGAGCCCAGGAGTTCAAGACCAGCCTGGGCAACATGGCTAAACCCCATGCCTACAAAAAATATAAAAATTAGCAGGTACGGCTGGGCACAGTGGCTCACGCCTGTAATCCCGGCACTTTGGGAGGCTGAGGTGGGTGGGTCATGAAGTCAGGAGATCGAGACCATCCTGGCTGACATGGTGAAACCCCGTCTCTACTAAAAATACAAGAATTAGCTGGGCATGGTGGCACACGCCTATAGTCCCATCTACTCAGGAGGCTGACGCAGGAGAATCTCTTGAACCCAGGAGGCAGAGGTTGCAGTGATCTGGGATCGTGCCCCTGCACTCCAGCTTGGCGACAGTGAGATTCCCTCTCAAAAAAAAAAAAAAAAAAAAAATTAGCCAGGTGTGGCCGGGCACAGTGGCTCACACCTGTAATCCCAGCACTTTGGGAGGCTAATGCAGGTGAATCACTTGAGGTCAGGAGTCTAAGACCAGCCTAGCCAAGAAAGTGAAACCTTGTCTCTACTAAAAATACAAAAATTAGCCGGGCATGGGGGCAGGCACCTGTAATCCCAGCCACTCAGGAGGCTGAGGCATGATAAGTGCTTGAACCCAGGAGGCAGAGGTTGCAGTGAGCTGAAATTGCACTGAAGCAGGAGATGTAAAGAGAAAAACAAGTTTTCTCTTGGTGAGCTGACTCACTCCAAGACCTGGCAATAGGAAGCAGAGCTCTGACGGGACTTTGATAACACTATCTGCAAAACCAGAGCCCTCAAGGAACGTGCTCCAGAGCCCCCTCTCCTCTCATTCCCAGGCAAGGGTGGGAAAGCAGGTTTTTCTCTTTTCCTAACTTCCCCCTCCCCTTTGATAATCCTTCCTTAGTGATACTCAAGGTTACTTCACAGAGTTTTACAATTCCTGTTTCTCTTCTGTGCAACACAACAAGGTCACAAGACGAGCTTGAGTAAGATATGTACCAGATGCAAAGCCTGCTTTAGTTTGATAAGTTCCTGTTTTCTTTCCAATGCAGCTGCAAGGTCATGAGCTATGCTAGGGTGACGAAACCCATCACTGTTTGATTAACTGCCTTTGTTCTGCTTCTGTATGCCCACTTGCCTGCACTATAAACTTCATGCCACCAAATACCCACCACGCCATTCAAACTGGCCAATCCCCTTTCAGAAGTGTGTATAAAAGTCAAGCCCTGTTTTGTTCAGGTCTCAGCCTTTTGGATGCGAATCCGCTGAGCCAGTGCACACCTTAATAAAATCCTCCTGTTTCACCCATTTGGTCTCTCTGGTCCTCTGATTCCTGCCACAGCACCACTGCACTACAGCCTGGGCGACAAAGTGAGACTCTGTCTCAAAAACAAAACAAAACAAAACAAACCTACATTTAGTTATAGGTGTCTCCAGAATAAAAAATGTTTTTGACTCACAAAAAAGACAGGTTGATCTCAAAACATCAGGCTGGGTATGGTGGCTCACACCTGTAATCCCAGCACTTTGGGCAGCCTAGGTGAGCAGATCATCTAAGGTCAGGAGCTCAAGATCAGCCTGCCAACATGGCAAAACCCCATCTCTACTAAAAACACAAAAATCAGCCTCCCCAGTAGCTGGGATTATAGGTGTGTGCCACCACACACCTATTTTTGTGTGTGGTGGCACACACCTATAATCCCAGCTACTGGGGAGGCTGAGGCAGGAGAATTGCTTGAACCTGGGAGGCAAAGGTTGCAGTGAGCCGAGATCATGCCACTGGACCTCGGCCCAGGTGCCACAGCAAGACTCTGTCTCAAAAGAAAGAAAGACAGAAAGACAGACAGAAAAAGGAAAGAAAAAAAGAGACAGAGAGAGAGAGAAAGAAAGGAAGGGAGGGAGGGAGGGAGGGAGGGAAGGAAAGAAAGAAAGGAAGGAAGGAAAGATCAATCTCAAAAAATCAAGGATTCAAGAGACTCTGTTCCTCATTCTGGCCTTTACTCACTAACCTAGGCCTCAGAATCCTTATCTCCTTCTTCTTCAAGGACATAATGTAGTATAGTTCACTAAAGTATACAAATTACATGAAGTTTATTATTTTAAAAGGTCTGTCTAAAATAAAATGTTATTTATTTCTATTTTATGAAAACTCTTTTTACTTATTAAATTCTCACAAACAATAGTATGACTAGCCTTAGGCAAATATATATACATATATAGAATACGTATATATACATATATAGAATACGTATATATACATATATAGAATACGTATATATACATATTCTAGAAGTGGCCAAGGGATTGACGCTATTTTATGTTGCTTTGTAATAGAAGAAACTGCAAATATAAATGTTGCCATTTCAGACTATTAAGTCAAATAAGTCACTAATCAAGCACAAATCCCTTTAGAAGACTAATCCTTACAGATGTACAATTTTAAAATATACTCCAACAGAATAAGTTATTTTTTTAAGGCTAGAAAATAAGTATTGGCTGTTGGGTTTTTTTGTTTTGTTTGTTTGTTTTGAGACAGAGTCATGCTCTGTCTCCCAGACTAGAGTTCAGTGGTTTGATCTTGGCTCACTGCATCCTCCGCCTCCTGAGATCGAGAGATTCTCTGCCTCAGCCTCCCGAGTAGCTGGGATTACAGGTGCCTGCCACCACACCTGGCTAATTTTTGTATTTTTAGTAGAGGCGGGGTTTCACCATCTTGGCCAGGCTGGTCTTGAACTCCTGACCTCGTGATCCACCTGCCTCAGCCTCCCAAAGTGCTGGGATTACAGGCGTGAGCCACCACGCCTGGCCTTGTTTTTTTGTTTGTTTTTTTGAGACAGGGTCTCACTCTGTCACCCAAGCTGCCGTACACTGGCAGAATCCTGGGTCACTGCAGGCTTGACTTCCTGGGCTCAAGCAATCCTACCTCAGCTACCACACTCAGCTAATTTTTGTACTTTTTGTAGAGATGGGGTTTTGCCATGTTGCCCAGGCTGGTCTCAAACTCCTGGGCTCAAGGGATCCACTCGCCTCAGCCTTCCCAAGTGCAGGGATTACAGGTGTCAGCCATTACACCTGGCCAGAATAAGTATCCTTTATAGTTTATCTCCATAATAACTGTGAAATATGTGCAGAGCAATTCTGGAAACCAGACTCACCTCCAGAGAATTCTGTTGTGACTGTTTTGAATGTCTCAAGTGGGCACCGAAGTCCAAGGGTGCTGATAGGGTTTCTGAATTTTCTGGACAGAACTGAGATCCAAAGAGGAACTGGGAATCGCTGAGACTGGAATAATCATTTTGATTAGTATTCCAGTTGGATAACTTCTTGTTCCTGAAATTAAGCAAAAAAAGTGTATCAAATGGACAAATATCCTGAACAAATGAAATCATAGTTCACAGCTGTCCATTTGGGAATATTTTGGGCAGAGTGATAGCTTGTTCTGACCTTCAAGTCCCCTGTATATTGTCAGTACAATGAAACACAAAGAAACACAAGGAAATTCTGAGTACCACACATTTTTATTAAAATCTGGGAACAACCAGATGGAAACTCAAACAGAAAAGACTGACATCGTCATTCTTTGTATAACAGCATTCTAGGCTACAACACCATATTGGAAATTACAGTTCATAAAATTGTAGAGATTAAGAGAATGTTATCATTTTATTTTATTGTTTTGAGACAGGGTCCTACTCTGTCGCCCAGGCTGGAGTGCAGTGGCGTGATCTCAGCTCATGGCAGCCTCAGCCTCCTGGGCAGCTAGGACTACAGGTGTGTGCTACCACGCCTGGCTAATTTTTGTATTTATAGTCGAGATGGGGTTTTACCATGTTGACCAGACTGATCTTAAACTCCTGTCCTCAGGTGATCTGCCCATCTCAGCCTCCCAAATTGCTGGGATTACAGGCGTGAGCCACTGTGCAGGGCCAAGAATGTTATTTTAATTTTTTTTGAGACAGAGTCTCGCTCTGTTGCCCAGGCTGGCATGCAGTGGTGCAATCTTGGCCCACTGCAACCTCCACCTCCCAGGTTCAAGCCATTCTTCTGCTTGAGCTCCTGAGTAGCTGAGATTACAGGCACCTGCTATCACATCTGGCCAATGTTTGTATATTTAGTAGAGACGGGGTTTCACCATGTTGGCCAGACTGGTCTCTCCAACACCTGACCTCAGGTGATCTGCCCACCTTACCCTCCCAAAGTGCTGGGATTACAGTGATGAGTCATTGCACCTGGCCAAGAATGTTATCTTTTTAAAAGATCAATCTGTTCATCATTAAAATAGATAAATAAAATAAGGTACATGCATTAGCTGATTCAGCAGCCATGAGTATTAAGTTAGATTTATATATAATCAGCCAGGCACTGTGGCTCACGCATGTAATCTCAGTGCTTTGGGAGTCCGAGGCAGGCAGATCATGAGGTCAGGAGATCGAGACCGTCCTGGCTAACACAGTGAAACCCCATCTCTACTAAAAAATACCAAAAAAATTAGCCAGGAGTGATGGCGGGTGCTTCTAGTCCCAGTTACTCAGGAGGCTGAGGCAGGAGAATGGCGTGAACCCAGGAGTCAGAGCTTGCAGTGAGTCGAGTTTGTGCCACTGCACTCCAGCCTGGGCAACAGAGCAAGACTCCTTCTCAAACAAACAAACAAAAAAAGATTTATATATAATCACATGGGATTTTGAGACTTCTCAAAAACATAGTTTTGAGTACAAGAAAAGGTGAAAACTGAATGAACTTGGCCAGGCACGGTGGCTCATGCCTGTAATCCCAGCACTTTGGGAGCCAAGGCGGGCAGATCATGAGGTTAGGAGTTCGAGACAAGCCTAGCCAACATGGTGAAACCCCGTCTCTACTAAAACTACAAAAATTAGCCAGGTGTGGTGGCAGGCACCTATAATCCTAGCTACCTGGGAGGCTGAGGCTGAAGAATCACTGGAACCCGGGAGGCAGAGGTTGCAGTGAACTGAGATTGCGCCACTACACTCCAGCCTGGGCAATAGAACGAGACTTAGTCTCAAAAAACAACAACAACAAAAAAAAGAATTTACTCTATTACAGATCATTTATATAAATTTTTAAACCTACATTATACACACCAAACAATTATGTAATTGAGTATATAGAAGGTAACTGGAGGGTACACATTAATTCTAGAGTGTGTGCCTACAGAGAAGGAACAGAGCAGGGCTGAAGGGAGAGAAGGAGCCATAATAAAACAATCACAGATAGACCTTGTTATGGACTGAATGTGTCCCCCAAAAATTCACATGTTGCTATGATGGTATCATCATAACAACCCTGATATGACAATATTTGGAAATGGGTTCATTAGGAGGTAATGAGCATTAGATGAAGTCATGAAGATATGGCTCTTATGATAGGATTGGTGTCCTCATAAAAAGGGACACCAGAGGCTGGGCACGGGGGCTCATGCCTGTAATCCTAGCACTTTGGGAGGCCAAGGTGGGAGGACTACCTGAGCTCAGGAGTTTGAGACCAGCCTGGGCAACACTGTGAAACCCTATCTCTACTAAAATACAAAAAAAAAAAAAAAAAAGGCACCCACTGGCCATGGTGGTGTGCACTTGTACAGTCCCACCTACTTGGGAGGTGAGGCAGGAGAATTGTTTGAACCAGGGAGTTGGAGGTTGCAGTGAGGTGAGATTGTGCCACTGCACACCAGCCTAGCAAGAGAGTGAGACTCCGTCTCCAAAAAAAAAAAAAAAGAAAGATATCTCTATAACAATTTGTGTTACTTAACATTGTTGCATAACTTGAGAAAACACGCTTTTCCTTTCTTTCCTCTTTTTTTTTTTGAGACAGAATTTCACTCTTGTTGCCCAGGCTGAAGTGCAATGGTGTGATCTTGGCCCACTGCAACCTCCATTTCCTGGTTTCAAGCGATTCTCTGGCTTCAGCCTCCTGAGTAGCTGGGATTACAGGCATGCACCACCATGTCTGGCTAATTTTTGTATTTTTAGTAGAGATGGGGTGCCAAGATCAGCTCAGTCATGGAGACCCTAACCCAGTGGCACTAGAGAAATTAAAGACACACAACAGAAATATAGAGTGCAAAGTGGGAAATCAGGGGACTCACAGCCTTCAGAGCTGACAGCCCTGAACAGAGTTTGACACACATATTTATTGACAGCAAGCCAGTGACAAGCATTATTTCTATAGCTTATAGATTAAAAGTATTCCTTACGGGAAACAAATGGATGGGCTCTGGCTAGTTATCTGCAGCAGGAACATGTCCTTAAGGCACAGATTGCTCACGCTATTGTTTGTGGCTTAGGAATGCCTGGAAGCAGTTTTCCGCCCTGGGTGGGTCAGGTGTTCTTTGCACTCATTCCAGTAAACCCGCAACCTTAAGCATGGGTGTCATGGCCATCACGAACATGTCACAGTGCTGCAGAGATTTTGTTTATGGCCAGTTTTGGGGCCCATTTATGGCCAGATCTGGGGGCCTGTTCCCAACATGTCCCCCTTTTTTGTTTGGCAAAGCAATAAAAGCAAAGGCAGCTTTGTCATGGTGAGCTAATTCTTGCAGGAGTTAAGACCCGCATCTGCAGACTATACAAAGATAAACAACACAGATTAAAGCACAATCATCATTGAAATCACAGAGCCTCCAAGTGTCTTTATCTATTTTAATGGGTTAATAGCTGCTAATCTCTCTGCAGCTCTTTCAAGCACTCCAGTTCCTGGCATTAAGGTCAGGTGTGCCTGGGAAGCTTTAAATATTTGTTCTTTTAATTTTGCAATATCCAAAGACAAGTCTGTAAAGTGTCCTTCTAGATGCTTTTTTATTCTTTTCCAAATTTTGATCTTATTTAAGAGCCATTAATAGTTTCCACAAATCCTTATGTTTAGCTCCTACAGTGGGCCATATCATTTGAGGTTGAGGTGCCACGATAGCGCCATGTTTACAGATAATAGGAACTCTTGCCATCTTTCTTACCCATTTCTACCATCTGACCATTTTGTTTAAACCAGCTGAACATAGTGTGGCCATGGCATGCTGACTGAGAGGTGCAATTCAAGCTAAACATCTCCTTAGGGGACCAATCAATAATGATTCCATAGGAATCATTGCACAGCACCTCTGCCTGTTCTGCAATGCAATCTTCCCAAATAAGTACATTCATTATTTCTGGCCGGGTCCAATTCTGTTTACAAATAGGTTTTTGAGGGCAGTATGCCTCAATTATAGGAGCAGATTTATTATGGTAAATACTGAGACCAGAAAGTATGTGTAAATGTGTCATAGAGTGATCACATCCAGGCATTATTGCCAGCCAAAACTGATAAATATGCCCAATGAGTATAATTGTTCTGTGTCAGCCCTTGTTGAAGGAATACTCACAGCAATGGTGATCACCACTATCATAGCTATCATTGAATTACTAACTGTGACTGGTGTCCTGCTTCCTAAGGTTTTCTTCCACCATCTGTGACAGCTTCTTGATCTGTCCCCAGGTAGGTGGCTGTGTTCAACAGGTGTTGCTCGTGACACTTGGGGTCCTCCTCAGCATCAGTCTCAACATGGCTGCAACTGGTGTGTTTTGGGATCCTCCCCAAACCTCTTCCTGGGTATCTGGCTCATAGTTAAGACTTCAACTGTCTCAATGGCACCCAAATTGGCTGTTGATTCTGTCCTGGAGAAACACAAGCATAACCTCTACCCCAAGTTATTATTTTACCTATTTCCCAACTTCTTCTTATCAGATCTCTCCACCAAACCAGTTGTTCTGCTTCTGTCTTTGCAGCTAGTTTCTGTAGATGCTGTTCAGCTGCTGATACCATCTGGCCTTTAGGCAGGCTCAAAAAAATTTGAAGTCAATAATGCTAGATTAAATTGTATATGGGGTGACCCATAGTCCCTGTTTCTCCCCTTTTGCTTTTGCAACTACTGCTTCAGGGAGAGATTCATTCTTTCTACTATGGCTTGTCCTTGAGAATTATATGGAATGCCAGTAATGTGTTTAATATTCCATAGAGAGAAGAATGTAGCTAGAGCTTGGCTAGTATAGCCTGGGGCATTATCTGTTTTAATAGAAGCTGGAATGCCCATCACTGCAAAATACTGCAAAAGGTGACGTTTAACACAGGCAGAAGACTCTCCTGATTGGCATGTAGCCCAGACAAAGTGAGAAAAGGTGTCCACACATACATGTGTATAAGATAGTCTCCCAAATGAGGGAACATGTGTGACATCCATTTGCCAAAGAGAATTAGGTTCCAATCCTTCAGAATTAACTCTTCTTGTAAAAGATGAGGAATGTACCATTTGGTAAGTTGGGCATCACTGCATGATAGCTTTCGTTTCTTTCCATGTAATGCTGTATCTGTGTTTGAGACCAGAGGCATCAACATTGGTTAAATTGTGAAAGTGTTTGGCATTCAATATTGCAGTAGCAACTAGGCAATCAGTCATTTGATTCCCTTCAGTTAAAAGTCCTGGGAGAGGCATATGAGCCCTAATATGAGTGATGTAAAAAGGGTTCCTCCTACTCCTAACTGCTGTTTGTAATTGGGTAAATAAAGTTATCAGTTGTTCATCTGTATGAAATCGTAACTGAGCATTTTCAATTAATTGTGTGGAATGAACCACAAAGAATCCAAAATCACATTAATAGGCATATCAGAAACAGTCAATACCTCAATTACAGCTACAAACTCCGCTTTTTGAGGTGAAGTATAGGGCATCTGAAAAACTTTACCTTTCGAGCCAGAATAAGTTGTTTTACCATTTGTAGACCCATCTGTAAAAACATTCTCAGCACCTTCAATTGGTTTAAATTTAGTTATTTTAGGGAGAATCCAATTAGTTAATTTCAAAAATTGAAACAGTTTTGTTTTAGGAAAATGATTATCAAGAATACCCACAAAGTCAGCTAAATGGGTTTGCCAAGTAAGACTATTTATAAAAGCTTGCTGTATTTGTGCCTTAGTGAGAGGGACAATAATTTTTCCAGGATCATATCCATGTAATTTAACAATCCAAGTTCTCCCATTTCCCATCATAGTAGCGATTTGATCCAAATAAGGAGTTAGAGTCTGTGAATTAGTATGTGAAAGAAAAAGCCATTCTACTAAGTCGTGCTCTTGGGCAGTAACACCAGTAGGTGAATGATGAGTTGGAAAAATTAGCAAATCTAGAGTCTTCTCTGGATCTATTCTATTTATTTGAGCCTTATGGACTTGCTTTTCAATCAGCTGTAACTCTGTCTCAGCCTCTGTTAATTGTTGAGGGCTAGTGAGACTAGGATCTCCTCTGAAGGTAGAAAATAGATTACTCATGGCATAGGTAGTAATGCCTAGAGCAGGTCGTACCCAATTAATATCCCCTAGTAATTTTTGAAAGTCATTTTATGTTTTCAATTGATCCCTACATATGGTTACTTTCTGTGGCACAATAGTAGTGTCATTTGCTAAGGTCCCCAAGTAGGAGTAAAGGGTATTAGTCTGAATTTTGTCAGAAGCTATAAATAAACCAGAGTGAGAAATTGAATTTTGCAAGCGATCATAACATTGGAGTAATATTTCTTGAGTGGGGGCAGCACAAAATATATTGTCCATACAATGAATAATGTAACACTGAAAATTTTTTATGAGTAGGTTCAATTGCTTGCCCTACATAAGTCTGGCAAATTGTTGGACTGTTTAACATGCCTTGTGGCAACACTTTCCAATTAAAACGCTTAGCAGGCTGCAGGTTGTTTACTGCAGGAATTGTAAATGCAAACCGTTCACAGTCTTGCTCAGCTAAGGGGATAGTAAAGAAACAGTCTTTTAAATCTATGACTATTAAAGGCTAGTTTTTTGGAATCATAGCAGGAGAAGGCAATCCTGGCTGTAATGTCCCCATAGGTTGTGTAACTGAATTAATGGCTCCTAAGTCAGTTAATATACTCCATTTACCTGATTTTTTCTTAATAACAAAGAGTGGAGAATTTCAAGGGGAAAATGTTGGAGTTATGTGTCCTTTTTTCTAATTGTTCAGTAAGTCAGTCCTCTAAAGCCTCCAGTTTCTCTTTACTTAGTGGCCATTGTTCTATCCAAATTGGCTTATCTGTTAACCATTTTAAAGGTATAGGTTCTGGAGGCTTAACAATGGCCGCCATCAAAAATGATACCCTAAACCTTGGCAGGAACTTTGTCTTTCCGCTTGAAGTGGTTCCTTCAAACCTTGCAAATTCTTTCCTAGTCCCATACCAGGGACATACCCTGTTTCATGCATCATACGTTGACTTTGAGGGCTGTATAATTGCTCAGGAATTAGAACCTGTGCTCCCCATTGTTGTAATAAATCTCTTCCCCATAAATTTATAGGTACAGAAGTTATAATTGGTTGAATAGTCCCGGGTTGTCCATTGGGCCCTTCACAATGCAAAATATAACTGCTTTGATATACTTCAGGGGCTTTACCAACTCCAACTATGTTAAATTGAGCGGGCTGAATTGGCCACGTGGACGGCCAGTGCTGTAGAGAAATGATTGAAACGTCTGCTCCTGTATTTACCAAACCTTTAAATTTCTTTCCCTGAATAGTTATTTCACAGGTAGGATGTTTAACAGTAATTTGATTCACCCAATAACCTGCTTTGCCTTATTTGTGCTTCCAAATCCTCCTGTTCATTTAATTTCACTTTTCCCCATTTCTGCATACGGCACAATCAGGAGTTGTGCTATATGCTCTCCTGGCTCTGCTTTCCAGGGAACAGAAGTAAATACAACAATTTGAATTTCCCCATTGTAATCTGAATCAATGACTCCTGTTTGTACTTGCACTCCTTTTAAATTTAAACTAGATCTACCTAGAAGTAATCCTATCATCCCCGCTGGCAAGGGTCCACAGATCCGTTGGAACTTTTTGCAGGGGTTCCCCAGGCAGAAGGCTCACAGCTTTTGTGCAGCATAAATCTGAGAGGTGAAGCTAGCTGAACTTCCTGGGTTGAGTGGGGACTTGGAGAACTTTTCTGTCTAGCTAGAGGATTATAAATGCACCAATCAGCGCTCTGTGTCTAGCTAAAGGACTGTAAATGCATCAATTGGCACTCTGTAAAAACGCACCAATCAGCGCTATGTGTCTAGCTAAAGGATTGTAAACACACCAATCAGCACTCTGTGAAAATGCACCAATCAGCACTATGTGTCTAGCTAAAGGATTGTAAACGCACCAATCAGCACTCTGTATAAATGCACCAATCAGCACTCTGTGTCTAGCTAAAGGATTGTAAATGCATCAATCAGCATTCTGTAAAATGGACCAATCAGCACTCTGTAAAATGGACCAATCAGCTCTCTGTAAAATGGACCAATCAGCAGGATGTGGGTGAGGCCAAATAAGGGAGTAAAAGCTGGCCACCTGAGCCAGCAACAGCAACCCGCTTGGGTCCCCTTCCATACTGTGGAAGTTTTGTTCTTTTGCTCTCCACAATAAATGTTGCTGCTGCTCACTCTTTGGGTCTGCACCACCTCGAAGAGCTGTGACACTCACCACAAAGGTCCGTGGCTTCACTCCCAAAGTCAGCAAGACCATGAACCCACCAGAAGGAAGAAACTCCAGAGACACCTGAACATCTGAAGGAACAAACTCCGGACATACCATCTTTAAGAGTTGTAACACTCACTGTGAATGTCCACGGCTTCATTCCTGAAGTCAGTGAGACCAAGAACCCACTGGAAGGAATACATTCTGGACACATTTTGGCACCCAATGTGGGGCCTTCGCCAAGCGATGAGTACCATCAGACCCCTTTCGCTTGTTACTCTGTCCTATTTTTCCTTGGAATTCAGGGGCTAAATACCAGGCACCTGTCTGCCAGTTAAAGGTGACTAGCGTGGCCACCGGAATAAGGACATGGGTGTCAGGCTTTCTAGGAAAGGGCTCTTTAACAACCCCTGACTCTTTGGAGTGGGGAACATTGGTTTGTGTGGAACCAGCTTCCGCTTTTCCTGTACTTCTGGGCTGAGCCAACAGTTGACAGAGATAAAAGTCATTCAGCTCTGGGGTCCTGACAAGTTGGTTGACCCAACAGCCATGAGTGGAACTCTCAAAGTCATGTCGCCCAAGCAAGACTCGCCCATCTAACCTATCTATCCTGACCCTTTCCTCCTGGGTCCTAATGCTTGTCAGATAAACTTTCTCTAGCCTCTCTTCTCTGAGGCTAGTCCTGCTTCTAAAAACCACTCCCTGTCTCTGGTGCTTTTCTAGTTTCTCCTGTAAGAATGATTTCTAGTATAAACTCCAGGACTCTATTCCCTTCTTAAGGCATCCAGGCTCACCAATCAGAAAGACATAATTTTTGCCCAAAGTCCTGCCATAGGGGGTACTATCTGGAATTTTAGGATCTCTCTTCAGACCAGCAGGCCTAACAAAAGCTATTCCTGAAGCTAGGATATGGGGAGCTTCAGAAATTATATCCTTTCTATTCAAGTAAGGATAAAAGGTGTCACTCTTCCAAACCTGGAGATCCCTCCCTTCCTTCAGGGTATGGCCCTCCACTTCATTTTGGAGGCTTCACATCTTTGGGTTTTTTTTTTTTTTTTTGAGACAGAGTCTCGCTCTGTTGCCCAGGCTGGGGTGCAGTGGCTGGATCTCAGCTCACTGCAAGCTCCACCTCCTGGGTTTACGCCATTCTCCTGCCTCAGCCTCCCGAGTAGCTGGGACTACAGGTGCCCGCCACCTCGCCTGGCTAGTTCTTTGCATTTTTTAGTAGAGACGGGGTTTCACCGTGTTAGCCAGGATGGTCTTGATCTCCTGACCTCGTGATCCACCCATCTCGGCCTCCCAAAGTGCTGGGATTACAGGCTTGAGCCACCACGCCCAGCCAGGGTTTCACATCTTTATAGAATGGGGTAAAGTCCCAGTACTAACAGGAGAATGCTTAGGACTCTAACAGGTTTTTGAGAATGTGTTGGTAAGGGCCACTAAATCCGATTTTTCTCAGTCCTCTTTGTGATCTAGGAGGACAGGCAAGGGTGCAAGTTTCCAAGAATGTGTGGGTAAGGGCCACTAAATCCAACCTTCCTTGATCCTCCTTATGGTCTAAGAGGAAAACTACTGTTTCTGCTGCTGCGTTGGTGAGTGCAATTATTCCGATCAGCAGGGTCCAGGGACCGTTGTGCGTTCTTGGGCAAGAGGTGTTTCTGCTGTGCATTGGTGAGCGCAACTATTCCAATCAGCAGGGTCCAGGGACCATTGCAGGTTCTTGGGCCGGGGGTAGCAACAAACAAACGAAAACCATGGGCAGTTTTGTCTTTCAGATGGGAAACACTCAGTCATCAACAGGCTCACCCTTCAAATGCATCCTAAGCCATGGGGGCCAATTTGACCTGCAAACCCTGAAAAAGAGGTGGCTCATTTTTTTCTGCACTATGGCCTGGCCCCAATATTCTCTCTTTGATGGGGAAAAATGGCCACCTGAGGGAAGTATAAATTACAATACTATCCTGCAGCTTGACCTTTTCTGTAAGAGGGAAGGAAAATGGAGTAAAATACCTTCTGTCCAAGCTTTCTTTTCATTGAAGGAGAATACACAACTATGCAAAGCTTGCATCCCACAGAAGGACCTCTCAGCTTACCTCCATATCCTAGCCTCCCTATAGCTCCCCTTCCTATTAATGATAAGCCTCCTCTAATCTCCCCTGCCCAGAAGGAAACAAGTAAAAAAATCTCCAAAGGACCACAAAAATCCGCAGGCTATCGGTTATGTCCCCTTCAAGCTGTAGGGGGAGGGAAATTTGGCCCAACCCGGGTACATGTCCGCTTCTCCTTCTCTGATTTAAAGCAGATCAAGGTCAATCTAGGGAAGTTTTCAGATGATCCTGATAGGTATATAGATGTCCTACAGGGTCTAGGGCAAACCTTTGATCTCTCTTGGAGAGATGTCATGCTATTGTTAGATCAAACACTGGCCTTTAATGAAAAGAATGCGGCTTTAGCTGCAGCCCGAGAGTTTGGAGATACCTGGTATCTTAGTCAAGTAAATGATAGAATGACAGCTGAAGAAAGGGACAAATTCCCTACCAGTCAGCAAGCCATCCCCACTATGGATCCCCACTGGGATCTCGACTTAGATCATGGGGACTGAGTCACAAACATCTGTTGATCTGTGTTCTAGAAGGACTAAGGAGAATTAGGAAAAAGCCCATGAATTATTCAATGATGTCCACCATAACTCAGGGAAAGGAAATCCTTCTGCCTTCCTCGAGCGGCTATGGGAGACCTTAAGAAAATATATTCCCCTGTCACCTGACTCACTCGAGGGTCAATTGATCCTAAAAGATAAGTTTATTACCCAATCAGCCACAGATATCAGGAGAAAGCTCCAAAAGCAAGCCCTAAGCCCCCAACAAAATCTGGAGGCATTATTAAACCTGGCAATCTCAGTGTTCTGTAATAAGGACCAAGAGGAACAGGCCCAAAAGGAAAAGCGAGATCAGAGAAAGGCCGCAGCCTTAGTCATGGCCCTCAGACAAACAAACCTTGGTGGTTCAGAGAGGACAGAAAATGGAGCAGGCCAATCACCTGGTAGGACTTGTTACCAGTGTGGTTTGCAAGGACACTTTAAAAAAGATTGTCCAATGAGAAACAAACTGCCCCCTCGCCCATGTCCACTATGCCAAGGCAATCACTGGAAGGTGCACTGCCCCAGAGGACAAAGGTTCTCTGGGCCAGAAGCCCCCAACCAGATGATCCAACAATAGGACTGAGGGTGCCTGGGGCAAGCACCAGCTCATGTCATCACTCTCACTGAGCCCCGGGTACATATAACCATTGAGGGCCAGGAAATTGACTTCCTCCTGGACACTGGCACAGCCTTCTCAGTGTTAATCTCCTGTCCCAGGCAACTGTCCTCAAGGTCCATTACTATCCGAGGAATACTGGGACAGCCTGTAACCAGGTTTTTCTCCCACCTCCTCCGTTGCAATTGAGAGTTTCATATGCCTTTCTTCTTATGCCTGAAAGTCTCACACCCTTATTAGGGAGGGATATATTAGCCAAAGCTGGAGCTATTATCTACATGAATATGGGGAACAAGTTACCCATTTGTTGTCCCCTACTTGAGGAGGGAATCAACCCTGAAGTCTGGGCATTGGAAGGAACAAACTCAAGCTCCAGCCTTAAGCCATCCCACAAGACAAAACTTCTCTTTATACATCAGAGAGAGCAGGGATAGCTCCTGGAGTCCTTACTCAGACTCGCGGGACAACCCCACAACCAGGGGCATACCTAAGTAAACAACCAGGGGCATACCTAAGTAAAGAAATTGACGTAGTAGCAAAAGGCTGGCCTCACTGTTTACGGGTAGTTGCAGCAGTGGCGGTCTTAGTGACAGAGGCTATCAAAATAATAAAAGAAAAGAATCTCACTGTCTGGACTACTCATGATGTAAATGGCATACTAGATGCCAAAGGAAGTTTATGGCTATCAGACAACTGCCTACTTAGATACCAGGTGCTACTCCTTGAGGGAACAGTGCTTCAAATACGTACGTGCCGTCAACCTTGCCACTTTTCTCCCAGCGGATGGGGAACCAATCAAGCGTGACTGCCAACAAATTATAGTCCAGATTTATACTGCCCGAGATGATCTCTTAGAAGTCCCCTTAGCTAATCCTGACCTTAACCTATATACCGATGGAAGTTCATTTGTGGAGAATGGGATATGAAGGGCAGGTTATGCCATAATTAGTGATGTAACTGTACTTGAAAGTAAGCCTCTTCCCCCAGGGACCAGCGCCCAGTCAGCAGAACTAGTCGCACTTACCCAAGCCTTAGAACTGGGAAAAAGAAAAAGAATAAATGCGTATACAGATAGCAAGTATGCTTATCTAATCCTACATGCCCATGTTGTAATATGGAAAGAAAGGGAGTTCCTAACCTCTGGGGGGAACCCCCATTAAATACCACAAGGAAATTATGGAGTTATTACATGCAGTGCAAAAACCCAAGGAGGTGGCAGTCTTACACTGCCAAAGCCATCAGAAAGGTGAAGGAGAAAAGACAGAAGGAAACTGTCAGGCAGATGCTGAGGCCAAAATTGCTGTCAGGTGGAACATCCCATTAGAAATACCTATGGGGCCAGGCGCGGTGGCTCACGCCTGTAATCCCAGCACCTTGGGAGGCCGAGGCAGGCGGATCACGAGGTCAGGAGATCGAGACCATCCTGGCAAACACGGTGAAATCCCGTCTCTACTAAAAATACAAAAAATTAGCTGGGTGTGGTGGCAGGCACCTGTAGACCCAGTCACTCGGGAGGCTGAGGCAGGAGAATGGTGTGAACCTGGGAAGTGGAGTTTGCAATAAGCCAAGATTGTGCCACTGCACTCCAGCCTGGGCGACAGAGCAAAACTCCATCTCAGAAAAAAAAAGAAAAAAAAAAAAGAAATACCTACGGAAGGACCCTTGGTATGGAACAACCCCCTCCAAGAGATTAAGTCCCAGTATTCCCCAACTGAAACAGAATGGGGACTTTCACGGGGGCATAGTTTTCTCCTCTCAGGGTGGTTAACAACAGAAGAAGGAAAGGTACTTATACCGGAAGCCAGTCACTGGAAAATACTTAAAACCCTCCATCAAACTTTACATACAGGTATTAAAAACACTCATCAGATGGCCAAATCCCTATTTACAGAGCCAAATCTCCTCTGGACCATCCGATAGGTAGTCAAAGCCTGTGAGATGTGCCAAAGGAATAATGCTTTGGTCCATCATAAGGCTCCTTTGGGGGAACAAAGAATAAGTCATTATCCCGGAGAGGACTGGCAGTTAGACTTCACCCATATGCCTAAGTCAGAGGGATTTCAATACTTGTTTGTGTCTGTGTTGATACCTTTACAAATTGGATAGACACTTTCCCCTGCAAGTCAGAGAAGGCTCAGGAAGTGATTAAAGTTCTTTTTTTTTTTTTTTTTTTTTTATTTTTTCAGACGGAGTCTCGCTCTGTCGCCCAGGCTGGAGTGCAGTGGCCAGATCTCAGCTCACTGCAAGCTCCGCCTCCCGGGTTCACACCATTCTCCTGCCTCAGCCTCCCAAGTAGCTAGGACTACAGGCGCCCGCCACCTCGCCCGGCTAATTTTTTTTGTATTTTAGTAGAGACGGGGTTTCACCGTGTTAGCCAGGATGGTCTCGATCTCCTGAACTCATGATCCACCCGTCTCGGCCTCCCAAAGTGCTGGGATTACAGGCTTGAGCCACCGCGCCCGGCTAAAGTTCTAACTCATGAAATAATTTCTAGATTTGGGCTTCCCCAAAGCTTACAGAGCAACAATGGTCTGGCTTTTTTTTTTTTTTTTTTTTTTTTTTGAGATGGAGTCTCACTCTGTTGCCCAGGCTGGAGTGCAGTGGCGCGATCTCAGCTCACTGCAAGCTCCGCCTCCCGGGTTCATGCCATTCTCCTGCCTCAGTTGGGACTATAAGCACCCGCCACCACGCTGGGCTAATTTTTTGTATTTTTAGTAGGAGACGGGGTTTCACCATGTTAGCCAGGATGGTCTCAACGTCCTGATCTTGTGATCTGCCCGCATCAGTCTCCCAAAGTGCTGGGATTACAGGCGTGAGCCACTGCACCCGGCCAATGGTCCAGCTTTTAAAGCCACGATAACTCATGGAATTTCCACCTTCACTGTGCCTGGAGGCCACAATCCTCAGGGAAGGTCGAGAAGGCAAATGAAACACTCAAGAGGGACTTAAGGAAACTAACACAAGAAATTCATCTCCCATGGCCTACTCTTTTGCCCACGGCCCTGTTGAGAATCCGAAATTCTCCTCACAATATGGGGCTCAGTTCATACGAAATGCTGTATGGACAACTTTTTCTCACAAATGACCTCCTACTTGATCAGGAAATGGCCAACTTGGTCAAAGACATAACTTCTTTGACAAAATATCAATGAAACCTTAAAAATCTACCTGAAGGATGTCACAGAGAAAAGGGAACAGAGTTGTTTCAACCAGGAGATCTAGTGTTGGTCAAATCTCTCCCATCTACCTTCCCATCTATGGATTCTTTGTGGGAAGGACCATACTCGGTAATCCCCTCTACCCTCACTGTAGTTAAGGTGGCAGGAGTGGAATCTTAGATTCACCACACCCGAGTT
The DNA here is from genome assembly GCF_003255815.1 of Theropithecus gelada. Lineage (NCBI taxonomy): Eukaryota > Metazoa > Chordata > Mammalia > Primates > Cercopithecidae > Theropithecus > Theropithecus gelada. The sequence continues at coordinate 90,983,421 of NC_037669.1, forward strand.
AAATTTTGGACACCCCCTGAGGAACCTGCAGGACTGTCAGCTCATGAGTCCCAAGATCAGCCAGATCAGTCTCGATATGCCTGCAAACAGTTGGAGGACTTGCATCTCCTATTTCAGAAGGAAACATCCCAGACTAAAAAGGCTCCTACAGCTGATCCTGAGGAAAAACCCCTTCCTCTTTAAAAAAGTTAAGTGAAGGCTGGGCGCGGTGGCTCAAGCCTGTAATCCCAGCACTTTGGGAGGCCGAGACGGGCGGATCACAAGGTCAGGAGATCGAGACCATCCTGGCGAACCCGGTGAAACCCCGTCTCTACTAAAAAATACAAAAAAAAAAACTAGCCGGGCGAGGTGGTGGGCGCCTGTAGTCCCAGCTACTCGGGAGGCTGAGGCAGGAGAATGGCATGAACCCGGGAGGCAGAGCTTGCAGTGAGCTGAGATCCGGCCACTGCACTCCAGCCTGGGTGACAGAGCGAGACTCCATCTCAAAAAAAAAAAAAAAAAAAAAAAGTTAAGTGAAAACCTACATAATCTTTAACACCTCTCCTTGCCCCTTTAATGGAATCCTTTTACTATTTCATCATATTATTAAGCAGCATACTAACTATACTCTTTGTGATAGAACTACATACTGTAGCTCCTGCCAGGACGAAAATCATAATCACATCAACCTTTTTTCTATCTTCCTTCCTTCTGACAGCAATTTACTGCTACCTTTAACTCAGACTAGATAAAATGATCTCGTCTTCTGGAACACCCTCTTTACCTTCCTATTTACTCTTTGCCTATCCATCCCTCCTGCTTCCTCGGACACCTCATACAATTGCCCCTCCCCTTACACTAGCTCCTAATTACCTCTTCAAGATTCTCAACTTAACCCACTCTCTGTTAAACCAGTCCAATCCTTCCCTGGAAAATGACTGTTGGCTTTGTAGCTCTCTATCTATCGGCACAGAGCCATAAAACTAATACCCCTACTTATAGGGTTAGGAATGGCTACTGCTATAGGAACCAGAATAGCCGGTTTATCTACTTCATTATCCTACTACCACACACTCTCAAAGGATTTCTCAGGCAGTTTGCAAGAAATAATGAAAACTATCCTTACTCTACAATCCCAAATAGACTCTTTGGCAGCAGTGACTCTCCGAAACCGCTGAGGCCTAGACCTCCTCACTGCTGAGAAAGGAGAACTCTGCACCTTCTTAGGGGAAGAGTGTTGTTTTTACACCAACCAGTCAGGGATAGTACAAGATGGGTCCACCCAGCGTTTACAGGAAAACGCTTCTGAAATCAGACAATGCCTTTCAAACTCTTATACTAACCTCTGGAGTTGGGGGACATGGCTTCTCCCCTTTCTAGGTCCCATGACAGCTGTCTTGCTATTACTCGCCTTTGGAACCTGTGTTTTAACCTCCTTGTCAAATTTGTTTCCTCTAGAATCGAAGCCATCAAGCTACAGATGGTCTCACAAATGGAACCCCAAATGAGCTCAACTAACAACCTCTACCGAGGACCCCTAGATCAACTCACTGGCTCTTTGGCAGGCCTAGAGAGTTCCCCTCTGGAGAACACTACTGCTGCAGGGCCCCTTCTTTGCCCCTAACCAGCAGGAAGTAGCTAGAGTAGTCATTGCCCAATTCCCAACAGCAATTGGAGTATCCTGTTTAGAGGAGGGATTGAGAGGTGAAGCCAGCTGGACTTCCTGGCTTGAGTGAGGACTTGGAGAACTTTTGTGTCTAGCTAGAGGATTGTAAATGCACCAATCAGCACTTTGTAAAAATGCACCAATAAGCACTATGTGTCTAGCTAAAGGATTGTAAACACACCAATCAGCACTCTGTAAAAACACACCAATTAGCACTCTGTAAAAACGCACCAATCAGCACTCTGTAAAATGCACCAATCAGTTCTCTGTAAAATGGACCCATCAGCAGGATGTGGGCAGGGCCAAATAAGGTAATAAAAGCTGGCCACCTGAGCCAGCAGCAGCAATCTACTCAGGTCCCCTTCCACACTGTGGAAGCTTTGTTCCTTTTGCTCTTCACAATAAATCTTGCTGCTGCTCTCTTTGGGTCCACATCACTATTTTTTTTTTTTTTTTTTTAAGACAGAGTCTTGCACTGTCACCCAAGCTGGAGTTCAGTGGCGCTATCTTGGCTCACTGCAAGCTCTGTCTCCTGGGTTCATGCCATTCTCCTGCCTCAGCCTCCTCAGTAGCTGGGACTACAGGTGCCCACCACCACACTCTGCTAATTTTTTGTATTTTTAGTAGAGATGGGGTTTCACTGTCTCAGCCAGTATGGTCTCAATCTCCTGACCTCGTGATCCACCCACCTTGGCCTCCCAAAGTGCTGGGATTACAGGCATGAGCCACCGTGCCCAACCAGGTCCATACCACCTTTAAGAGCTGTGACACTTGCCACAGAGGTCTGTGGCTTCACTGCTGAAGTCAGCGAGACCATGAATCCACCGAAGGAAGAGACTCCAGACACATCTGAACATCTGAAGGAACAAACTCTAACACTCACCGCAAAGGTTGGCGGCTTCATTCCTTAAGTAAGCAAGACCAAGAACTCCCTGGAAGGAATAAATTCTGGACACAAATCTACTGTGGCATTACCGGGTATGGTGGGGGACAGGCATTGTACAGGGATGAGGGAATGGCCTGAGCCAGAAATGTCCCGGTTTGGAACAGAGCCTGGGATGGGACCCTCATGGCATTTCCCAAAATTAAAAGGAAAAGGCTCAAATGTAGCTATAATATTTCCCTGTTGATCTAGGGGGTGTATCCTAACAGGTAACTGCCAAGTCTCTATATCACACTCGTGTCTAGCTCACTGAATTCCTGCGTGAATAGAACTGAGAGGGGTTGCTCAAGGCACTGCAGAGTCACTGGGGCAACCACTTTTCACCCAGTGTCCTCTGGAAAAGAAAGATCTGGGGCCGGGCGCGGTGGCTCAAGCCTGTAATCCCAGCACTTTGGGAGGCCGAGACGGGCGGATCACAAGGTCAGGAGATCGAGACCATCCTGGCTAACACGGTGAAACCCCGTCTCTACTAAAAAATACAAAAACCTAGCCGGGCGAGGTGGCAGGGGCCTGTAGTCCCAGCTACTCGGGAGGCTGAGGCAGGAGAATGGCGTGAACCCGGGAGGCGGAGCTTGCAGTGAGATCCGGCCACTGCACTCCAGTCTGGGCGACAAAGCGAGACTCTGTCTCAACAAAAAACAAACAAACAAAAAAAAGATCTGGAGGGTCAGGCCACTCCTTTTCTTCAAAATAAGGAGGGGGTGCAGAAGAGTAGGGATGAACCTCTTTCTCCTTTGCCACTTTAGCTTTAGCTGGCAAACAAACCTGCTCTGTTACCTGTTCTGTTACTCCTCATGATTAGTGTGAAAAGGTTCCAAGATGGAATGAACCAGAGCCCACACTTGTCCCATTGTTGCCCTGATGCTTCCGAGCTCCCCTTCTTACTCACCACAGGGATTGCTTAAGAGTACTCAGGTGTCCTCCAGCTTAGTTCCACTTTCTCCAACTGTTGCTATGGCGACCCTTTGGCCAGGATTCGAGCCCCACGTATGGGCACCACTTGCTGAGACCAGCTCAGTTGTTGAGACCCTAACCCAGTGGTGCTAGAGGAATTAAAGACACACACAGAAATATAGAGTGTGGAGTGGGGAATCTGGGGACTCACAGGCTTCAGAGCCGACAGCCCCGAACAGAGTTTGATCCACATATTATTGACATCAAGCCAGTGATAAGCATTATTTCTACAGATTATAGATTAACTAAAAGTATTCCTTAAGGGAAGCAAAGGGATGGGCCAAAACAAAGGGAGGGGCTCTGGCTAGTTATCTGCAGCAGGAACATGTCCTTAAGGCACAGATCACTCATGCTATTGTTTGTGGTTTAGTATTGCCTTTAAGCGGTTTTCTGCCCTGGGTGGGCGAGGTGTTCCTTGCCCTCATGCCGGTAAACCCACAACCTTCAGTGTGTGCGTCAAAGCCATCACGAACATGTCACAATGCTGCAGAGATTTTGTTTATGGCCAGTTTTGGGGCCCATTTATGGCCAGACTTGGGGGTCTGTTCTCAACAATGGGGTTTCACCATGTTGGCCACGCTGGTCTCAAACTCCTGACCTCAAGTGATCCACCTGCCTCGGCCTCCCAAAGTGCTGGGATTACAAGCATGAGCCTCTTTTTTTTTTTTTTTTTCTTGAGACAGATCTTGCTCTGTCGCCCAGGCTGGAATGCCATGGTACGATCCCATCTCACTGCAACCTCTGCTCAGGTGATCCTCCCAACTCAGCCACCCTAGTAGGCATGCACCACCATGCCCAGCTAATTTTTTTTATTTTTTGTAGAGATGGGGTTTTGTCATTGTAAGGTACATGGATGTGCTTTAGTCAAGGAATAGGAAGAGGCAGATATTCAGGCCTGCATGACTCAGTGAGTTTGGTGTGCAAGCGCATAACTCTACTTGTTATATAACCTGTTTGCGTAAGTTCATACTTGGCTCTATGCCACTATTGTCTGAAAAAGGTATAACCGCAGCCAGGTGCAGGGGCTCATGCCTATAATCCCAGCACTTTGAGAGGCCAAGGTGGGTGGATCATAAGGATAAGGTCAGGAGTTCGAGACCAGCCTGGCCAACATGGTGAAACCCCATCTCTACTAAAAATACAAAAATTAGCCAGGCATGGTGGCAGGTGTTTGTAATACCAGCTACTTGGAAGTCTGAGGCAGGATAATCGCTAGAACCCAGGAGGCGGAGGCTGCAGTGAGCCAAGATCACACCACTGCACTTCAGCCTGGGTGACAGAGCAAGACACTGTCTCAAAAAAAAAAAAAAAAAGGTATAACTGTCCTGCTGACATTGTACAGGGATCTCTTGGGGGTTTGGCTTGGCTTGGCTTGGCTTGGCTCAACATGACTTGACATGGTGGGCATGCTGGTGCCCAGAGAAAGAGAGAGAGCCAGAGCTGTCCTTTGCAGACTGACAGGAGCGAACCAGGATACACCTCAGCTTGCTTGTGCCAAGAGAAAGAGTTAAGCTGCTGACCCTGAAGGGAAGGGAGAGCCAGCTGCACAGCTGTGCATGGGGGCAGCCAGCTCAAGCAAACAAGACAGGGCGGACAGTGTGAAAGTAAGCTGCTAATAAGAAAGCCAGTGTGAGAGTAAGCTGCTAATCAGAAAGCTGCAGAATAAAACCATATTCATCTGTCTACAGACTCCAAAATATTCTTTCTGCTTATCCACCAACTCCTCTTGGACTTCAGCATGGGCTGTACCCAGACCCCGGGAACTGACAGCCATGTTGCCCAGGCTGGTCTCAATAATATTACTATCTGAGCTCTGCCTTCTGTCAGATCAGTGCCAGCATTAGATTCTCACAGAAGCACAAACCCTATTGTGAACTGCACAATGCAAGGGATCTAGGTTGTGCACTCCTTATGAGAATCTAATGCCTGATGATCTGCCACTGTCTCCCATCACCCCCAAATGGGACCATCTAGTTTCAGGAAAACAAGCTCAGGGCTCCCACTAATTCTACATCACAGTGAGCTGTATATTTTTTTTCTTTTTTTTATATTATACTTTAAGTTCTAGGATACATGTGCACAACGTGCAGGTTTATTACTTATGTATACATGTGCCATGTTGGTTTGCTGCACCCATCAACTCGTCATTTACATTACGTATTCCTCCTAATGCTATCCCTCCCCCAGCCTCCCACCCCCCAACCAGCCCTGGTGTGTGATGTTCCCCGCCCTGTGCCTACGTGTTCTCATTGTTTAACTCCCACCTGAGTGAGAACAAGCGGTGTTTGGTTTTCTATCCTCCTGATAGTGTGTCCAGAATTGGTGGGTTCTTGGTCTCGCTGACTTCAAGAATGAAGCCACAGACCCTCGCAGTGAGTGTTAACAGTTCTTAAAGATGGTGTGTCTGGAGTTTGTTCCTTCAGATGTTCACATGTGTCTGGAGCTTCTTCCTTCTGGTGGGCTCGTGGTCTCGCTGTCAGGAGTGAAGCTGCAGACCTTCGTGATGAGTGTTACAGCTCTTAAAGGCAGTGCATCTGGAGCATTCTTCCCAGTGGGTTCGTGGTCTCGCTGGCTTCAGGAGTGAAGCTGCAGACCTTCCTGGTGAGTGTTACAGCTCTTAAAGGCAGCGTGGACCCAAAAAGTGAGCAACAGCAAGATTTCTTGTAAAGAGTGAAAGAATAAAGCTTCCACAGTGTGGAAGGGGACCCAAGCAGGTTGCCACTGCTGTCTCGGGCAGCCTGCTTTTATTCCCTTATATGACCCCACCCACATCCTGCTGATTGGCCCGTTTTACAGAGGGCTGATTGGTCTATTTTGACAGAGAGCTGATTGGTCTATTTTACAGAAAGCTGATTGGTCAGTTTTGACAAAGTTCTGATTGGTGCGTTTACAATCCTTGAGCTAGACATAAAGGTTCTCCAAGTCCCCACTAGACTCAGGAGCCCAGCTGGCTTCACCTAGTGGATCCTGCACTGGGGCTGCAGGCAGAGCTGCCCACCAGTCCCGAGCTGCACCTGCACTCCTCAGCCCTTGGGGGGTCAATGGGACCGGGCGCCACGGAGCAGGAGGCAGTGCCCATCGGGGAGGCTCGGGCTGCACAGCAGCCCACCCCTGAGGGGGGGATCGGACATGGCAGGCTGCAGGTCCCAAGCCCTGCCCCGCGGGGAGGCAGATGAGGCCTGGTGGGAACTCAAGCACAGCGCCAGTGGGCCAGCGCTAATGGGGGACCCAGCACAATCTCCACAGCTGCTGGCCTGGGTGCTAAGCCCCTCACTGCCTTGGGCTGGTGGCGCCCGCTGGCCTCTCCAAGTGTTGGGCCCTCCAAGCCCGCACCTGCGCCCGCCGGAACTCACGCTGGCCTGTGAGCACCATGCGCAGCCCCGGATCCCACCAGCACCTCTCCCTCCATACCTCCCTGCAAGCAGAGGGAGCTGGCTCCAGCCTCAGCCAGCCCAGAGAGGGGCTCCCACACTGCCATGGCAGGTTGAAGGGCTCCTCAAGCATCACCAGAGTGGACGCTGAGGCCGAGGAGGCATCAAGAGTGAGGGCTGCTAGCATGTTGTCACCTCTCAATAGTTTCCTTAGAATGATGGTTTCCAGCTTCATCCATGTCCCTGCAAAGGACATGAACTCAGCCTCTTTTATGGCTGCATAGTATTCCATGGTGTATATGTGCCACATTTTCTTAATCCAGTCTATCATCGATAGACATTTGGGTTGGTTCCAAGTCTTTGCTATTGTGAATAGTACCACAGTAAACATACATGTGCATTTGTCTTCATCGTATAATGATTTATAATCCTTTAGATATACGCCCAGTAATGGGATTACTGGGTCAAATGGTATTTCTATTCTAGATCCTTGAGGAATCGCCACAGTCTTCCACAATGGTTGAACTAATTTACACTCCCACCAACAGTGTAAAAGTGTTCCTATTTCTCCACATCCTCTCCAGCATCTGTTGTTTCCTGACTTTTTTTTTTTTTTTTTTTTTTGAGACGGAGTCTCGCTCTGTAGCCCAGGCTGGAGTGTGGTGGCCAGATCTCAGTTCACTGCAAGCTCCGCCTCCCGGGTTCACGCCATTCTCCTGCCTCAGCCTCCAGAGTAGCTGGGACTACAGGCGCCCGCCACCTCGCCCGGCTAGTTTTTTTTTGTATTTTTTAGTAGAGACGGGGTTTCACCGTGTTAGCCAGGATGGTCTCGATCTCCTGACCTCGTGATCCACCCGTCTCGGCCTCCCAAAGTGCTGGGATTACAGGCTTGAGCCACCGCGCCCGGCCGTTTCCTGACTTTTTAATGATCGCCATTCTAACTGGCATGAGATGGTATCTCATTGTGGTTTTTTTTTTTTTTTTTTTTTTTTTTG